>NC_091687.1:52832348-53135378 GCF_041296265.1 Equus caballus
TATAGCCACACGAAAACTTTCACACATGTGAGTAGCAGCTGATTCATAATTGCCAATACTTGGAAGCAACCAACATGTCCTTTAGTAGGTGAATGGATACATAAACCATGGTACATCCAGACAATGGAGTATTACTCAGCATTAAAGAGAAATGAGATATCAGGTCATGAGAAGACTTGAAGGAACCTTAAGTGAATATTACTACGTGAAAGAAGCCAGTCTGGAAAGGCTACATACTGTATGATTCCAACTATATTACATTCTGGAAAAGGCAAAAATTATGGAGACATAAAAAGATCAGTGTTTGCCATGGGTTGGAGGTAGGGGAAAGATAAATAGACGGCACAAAGGATTTTTTAGGGTACTGAAAATATTCTGTCTGATAACTTAATGATGGACACATCATTATACATTTGTCCAAACCCATCAAATGTACAACACCAAGAGTGAACTATAATGCAAACTATAGACGTTGGGTGATTAGGATGTGTCAATGTAGGTAATCAATTGTAACAAATGTACCACTCTGGTGGGGGATGTTGATAATGGGGGAGGCTATGCATGTGTGGGGGCAGGGAGTACATGGGAAATCTCTATAACTTTCCCTCAATTTTGCTGTGAACCTAAACGCCTCTAAAAAAGAGGTTTTGGGGGCTTTTTTTAAAGATAAGTCTTGGAGAAATAGATGTTTTAAATTTAAAATAAAGGTGCAGAACACAAAATTAAAAATTACAAGGAGCTGCCTCTTTTGAACAGGACTGTGGGTAAAACGATGTGCGATAGAGGACTGCTGTTTGCATTAGAAGCCCTTCTGTACTAAGTGATCTTCTTCCTATTAAAATGAACCACTTTCATCTAAATCAGTGAATGGATAAATAAATAACACAAAACCAAAATAAAATGACTCATGCACAGAACTTTCATCATTCGTGTAACCAGTGGCTGCCCCAGCCTTATCTTACATCCTCCACTCCATACTACTTTTACGTCTGTGTCGAGATATGCTATCCCGTATCATGAGGTATAATGATATCTATCTTCCTTTGCATGAAGAGAACCTAATTAACCCGAGAGTTAATTGCAGGAAGTTTTTTCAATAGCTTGTAAAATATTTTATAATCATCACTAGAACTGAGCTGAGTTGTCAATGTTAGCCATGGAGGAGGAACAAAAAGAGGCAACTGAGAGTCCCTGGAATGACTCAAACCAATTTATAGCCAGAGCACAGCTGGAATTTAGAGATCCCTCAGGGCTTCATAGATGGTGGTTCAGCCCTCTGAACAATACTGCCTGTTAACTGGGACATACTCAAAGAGAGACAATGATGTTCTAGGTCTGAGAGTCACTCAGTGAACCTTGCTGGGACCCAGGACCAGCTAGCAGAGAATCTGACTTGCCTCTGAGTCAGTCCCATTCTGCTGCTAGTTAACCTTGCACAAAGTTCCCTTGGTATGTGTTTTTTTTTCCTCCAGGCTTTATAATTGAAGAAAATCTTGGAGGACAGAACACCTTTTCTCCCCCTCTCTTCATGTAGGAACAGGAATGGCAAGTTTCACACCTGTCCCTTAGTGAGGTGGCCGATGCCTCATTGGGTGGTTTGCTACCTATGCTATCAAAAGGACACAGCTCTAGAGACATTGTCCAAAAGAGTGTATCATCGGGGCAAAGGGCCAAATGTATTCTCTTCCTCCTACAACTAAGAGAGGAGAAAAGGAAAGTTCCAATCTTGTCTTCCTATTGCTAGTTGTAATTCAGTCTTCCCACCAATTTTATTTCCCAGAGACTACTCCCAATATACAGCAACCCAGGAACATGGAAACCTCAAATCACAGCTTTCGAAACTATCCCTTGTTGGCACACAAGCGTACAGTGTAGCAGGGAAGTGGACTAAAGGGATGATTAACATCCCAGTTTTGATTTTTTCTATATCTCGTTTACTACCTCAGCACATATTCCTATGTCCTGTCTTTACTATATATTCTCTAATCAGAACTGAAAGAAGCTGTGTTTTACATCATTCTCAAAACTATGGAGAGATAGATAAGGAAATAATTTCACAGACTAGGTCTGCCAAAACAGAGAGGATCAGCAAGAAACCGTCATCAGCCTCATGATGAAATTCATTTATAGGTTTGGAGGACTTAGTATACTGTTAAACTTTAGCACAATATAATCACTGGGACAATAAAATAATCACAAACACATCAGGCTCACTCTTCACCTCACCGAATTTGCTGATACTTTCCATTCTCAAGCAAAAGGCAGATTTTCAAAGAACAGTTTACCTAAACCTGAATGGTGAATAGTATATATTAACATTCAACAACAAAATTATGTTATGAAAATGCACATTCCAAATCTTTCAGGTATTTCCAAGTGCCTGCACGTATGGAGGATAGGCGTGCATTTGCACACATGTGCAGATGAAGGTAATATACCACAAACGTGCATGTCATGAGCACTGGCCTTCATGCCATTCCTCTAAAACACCACATGTCCCCCTGGCTTGGGCCTTTCATTTACCGTGCTTCTGCCTGCTTTGTTCTCCTGAAGATAGCAATATGGTTTGCTCCTTCCACAACTTTACTCTTTGTTCAAATGTCACTTTCTTAGTGAGCTACCACCATATCACCAAATTTAAAATTACAGCTGCTCCATCCCAGCACTCCAGACCTTTCCATGTTCCATTCTTCTCCATAGCACTTAATACCTTCTATATATCTAGAAGTTACTTATTTCCTTTTTTTCTCTAACACCAATACGGATATCAAGATGCTCAAAAAACAATTTTTGAACGAATGAATGAATATAAAGATGATGCAAATGATGTCAGCCTGGTAACCTCATAAACGTCTTTAAATAGTTTTACATTACAAGCATATATTTTCTTTTACATTTCAGTAAAACTATATGCTCTTTCTAACATTTAAATGTTGTGGGGGTTTTTTATCCCCTCAAGAGACTTCTTAGCTTCCCCCATTTTTATTGCTAACATCTCACTGGCCTTCTAGTCTGTCTGCGTCCAATGTTTATTTGGCATTTCCTAGTTCACTGAGGACCAGTTCAACAAAGAGGGGGTTTCCAAATGAAAAAAATCCCACAAAGAAAAAAAAATCAATCCTGCTACAGGAAAAAAGGGAATTTGCTGCAGGACATCATGTAAGTGAAGCAAAAAATATCTGGGAATTATAGGTAGTAGTCCACTCAGAAGGAGAAAGAAACTGGACTGCCCAAGGAATCCCTTGGTCCACTTCCGCAGATGAGATGTCTCTGACAGGAGCCCCCGTTACCCCTACGCAAAGCACAACAATTTTCCAGGAGAGCCATTTGGACACGCGGCTACTTTCCAGTTGCTTGAAAAGTTCTCCAGCAAATGTGTCCTGAGAAGATGTCTACAGTGTAGGTACGATTTCAGAAGATGAATCTGCCTGAACGATTTCTTGCCTGGACTTGGCTGGGACTTTTTTCCATCTTTTCTAATTTTTTTCAGTCTAGATTTTTATGAGTATTGAATCATAAGAGCATTTTAGATTTCTCTAGTAGCTGAGATGGAGTCTTACACAAAAGACCTCTAAGACTGAAATATAAATAGAGAAGAGTTCAGCATGACATCACATTGTATGCACACCAGAAGTGACCACAAATAACCTACAATAACCTTTAAAATTAGTTTTTTCCTGACTTCATAAAACAATATTTTATTTGGCAGGCATATATTGGCAAGCCCTTTCAAAAGCTCTATTTGTTTTCTGTATCCAGGAAGACACAACCAGTGTTTTCACATAGGTTTCCTTCTAGGCTGTGGTTTTGCCATTTTCTGCTTCTTTATGAGTGGCTGCTGCAGAATATTTTTCTTTGGGACATTTATTAAGAGTAACAAGAATATGAATGAAAAACCATCCTTATAACAATACAGGGTGGTTTTCTGCTTCCATATGTAATGCTAACCAAATCCAAAGGACAGAAGTAGAATATATCAACAGCGATGTGGTTGCTTTATTCTGGGGTTATGCAATAAAATGCAGCTGTTATATATATATGTATATATATATATGTGTGTATATATATATATATATATATATATGTTGTATATGTATTGTATTGGAGGAAATCAGTCCATGTGTCCTTTGATGTGTTAATTAAATCCAAGGTTAGAAAGAGAATGTCGCATCATAACACAGCTTTAAAAAAGGTATAAAATTATCCAGGCCAAACTGAGGTGTAACAGAGAGTAGGAAAACATAATTTCCACGTTATCTCATAGGTTAGCCAATTGTTCTAGTTTCTTTTAAATATTCCCTTTATAAAATCAAAGTGACATATTTTTTTCTAAATATTTTACCATATTATAAAATCCTTTCTAAATCTAATTAATTTCGTGTCACTCAGGGTTTTGAACTATTTCACAGCACTTGGGTTTTCAAACCTCCTACTTCCTAGAAGACAAAGATGAGCATGGACAAATCTTTTCAAATATAATAAAAATAAAATAAATATTTCCCAAATAAACAGCACTTCTAGAATAAGTCACCATATTTCATTTTCTTCTTTTGCTTCCTATTAATCTTTTACTCTCACACACGCAAAAGAGGAAGGTTCCAATAATTAACCTTGTGCTGTTGACCTAACCAAAATTAACTGGCTATGCAACAATTTCGTTGTCCATATAAAAACAGGAAGAGAGATTTCCCCAAGTAACCCTTATTCACCATGAGAAAAACAGCTGGGGCTCTCTCCTTCCATGTAAGCCTGTGGGGCACGGATGAAAGGATGTATATTTCTGATATCCTCTCTGTAAATGGGTGGTTTTTTCAGTGGAAGTGTGCCAACACTCAGTTCCTGAGAGGCAGGGGCCCGAGAAAGTCTGGTCAAAATATTTAGAAATATATCTTTATAAGAGGAGGTCTGTGAAAATGAACGAAGTTTCCTCACCAGTGTTACATGAATAATCACTGCAAAATAATAGTTGAAACCTATACCTTTTCTTCCTTCGAAAGGAGGGAAAGATTAATAAGAAACATTGCCCCCCCAACAACAAAAATCAAAGTTTTAGTACCAGACTTCTTTGTGTCCTGTTTTTCAGTAGTTCTGCTACATTTCCCACAGTACACTGCTGGGATTTTTTATTTTTTATTTTCGCTACGCATGCTCACACATCTGTTGCACATGTGTGATCAACCGACTAGATTTTTAAGCCAAATGTCCTGTTAAATGGACAGAGTGGGCAGAGCATTCCTTTGAGAGTTAGATTCTGCCTCTGGTGGATTGCCTCCAAATGCAATGGTGTAATAAAGAAAAGAAATCTGCTCATTTGAATTGCATTGAAATGAACTGTGTCCTCTCCTAAAATACCATATGGTAATGATCCCTGGAGGTATGGCACATAACACCTAGGTCTGGCAGACTCCCTTGGAAGGCTGTAAACGTCCCTGTGTAGTCAGACTGTGAAAGGCAAGATAGCTGACAAGAAGCATGCAGAGTGAAACAAGAATCCTATCTGATGTCCCTCAATCAACTCGAAATGAAAGAACGTAGGCTGAACAAAGAAATCCTCGCAAGTCGTCTTGGAGAAATCCTTCTTCTCCCATTAAAAGCAGTTCTTGGATCTCACCTCCAGTAAAGTGAAACCGTATGGAAAGAAAGCTGTTTCACCTGAGCAGTAGCCAGAGTTTCTTTGCAGCAAATTATCTCAACAAGACTCAAGTGTATGTCTGCAAAGCAAAATGCAGTCTTCATCGTCAAACCTCCACCAGAGCTGAAAGCAGATGGACCACGTAACTGGAGACGCTGAGAGTCGTGCCTCTGCTTTGGCTCGCACTCTCGGTGAACCCAATCCACCCGCAGGTAGTAGCTAGTGACCCGCACGCCATTCTATGAAGTCTCTCAAGGGAGACGCACACGCACACACACCAATCTTTTTTCACTAGGAGAAATTCAGGTAACATCGGTGGCGAGATATTAAAATGTCTGTATGCCAAACAATAGAAAAGAATAGCCTATTTTACCCCATACAGCAGTAAGGTACTGCTAAAGAAATGACAGTATGGGGTTTAACTACAATAAAACCCCAATAGCCATCAGTAGTTATAAAGTTTTCATTTATTAGCAGTTCAGTTCTGGCCTTTTTGTTCATCCTTCTTGAAAAGGGACAAATTTTCCATTAATTTAGTCCATAATCAAATATATCCACAGAAATAATATGGCAAATTATCTCAAGACATGAGATTATTCCTGCCTGAATTTTTTCTATTCCAATAATTTGGTCATAATGGTATATGTCTGTTAAGGGGTATAAGAATTCCTAAAAGTATAGTTTCTTTTCAATCCTCACTTTTCTTTTTCTAGACACGTCGACAACTAACAAAAAGTCCATCCACTTACCCAAACTGAAATATTGGATTTATATACCTATTGTTCTCAACTTTCCTGAGAATTTGTCTTATTTTTCATGTCAAGTGTGACTTTGTGTTTTGATTTCTACAACTCCTTTGTGATGATTTTAAGGACACTCAATTATTTATAAAGCATAGATATGGTGTAATGAAATAACAGCAGCTAGTACATGTTGCGCAGTTTTATCTTAGTTAATAGTAACACATTTAATCTTAACCATAATTCAGTAAAATAGATATTTTATCCTGTATTTTACACATGAGGAAATTGAGATTTATCAAGAGTTTGTGACATGTCTAAGGTCAGAAGTAGGCAGTGTAACTGAGGTGTAATCCCACTTGGTATTTCCAGAGCCAGCTTTCTGGAAACGTCTGTTAAACCATCATGCTAGAAAGGTTTCTGATTTTGTTTTGTTTTGAAATCTAGATTCTAGAATTGTCATTTCAAACATGGCTTCTCTACATTCTAAGACCATCAAAGGGGAAAATTCTATTTACCTCAATAATTTCATAGTGCTTGTTAAAAACCATTGTGTAACTAAATATTTTTCCTTCTTCAAATCTGAATCTTTCCCACGTCTAAACTATTAATTCATTGTCTCTAGATTCTGCCTTTAATGCTATTATCTAAAAAGCTTAAGTTCTTCTTCAACTTTTTCTTTCAGACGAAAAAACCAAGTTTCTTTAATCTCACCACAGAAGTCATCTGTTTTTCCTACTTTCTAAACCAAAATATTTGCCAAAAGTGAGACGTATGAGTAAAAATACATAAACAGATTTTGTTTTAAAATATTTTGAAAGAACTAAATGTGTTTAATTGAAGACTTCATATCTATAAGTTCTCTTCCTCTCCTCGTTTGGGTCATTTTTACTTGAGGACCTCTGTGAATATTGGGATCACAAAAATGGCTCTTGGAAATCATGTAGCTGGCAGTTGACATTTTCAGTGATATCCATATTTCAGAATAATCCTCATAATATCAACACAGATGTTTCTTTTTTTCACTAACTATAATATCTTCAAATTTGATACTGAAACACCAAATAAATGTCAGCCCCTCTATGTTGTTGATAAAGAGAACATTGGATTCTGAAGCAGTACTCAAATTCATATATTACAACCCCGTTTATTGTTTCAATAGAGGAGTTCCGAGTGCAAAGTGTGTGGGAAGAATGTTTATCTCATTTTTACAGATCAGAAAGCTGATGCATAGAGATTAAATTATATTTACGAGGTCAATGAAAATATCAACAGAACTGTGATGAGCCAACTATGCATTCCACAAAAAGTCTAAAAATAAATTGGATTTTCAAGTGATATGTAACTAACATTTAAACACACCCTGTAAAATTAATGTATTCATATGTTCATGCCTTTCATTTCAGCTCTAATTTAGACTGTCAACATTTTATCAGATTCACAGGAAATTCCCAGCATAGTTTGCCAGTTGATCTTAGAGGGTAAAGTCCAAAGGAGTCACATACATACATGTATTTTTTTTTTTAATTTACAGGGTATATATCTATAAAATGCACAGTATCATCTGTGCTAAATAAACCTAAAGTACTAAATTTGCTTTTAGAGGAAGACAAGATTGCAGAAATACAAATTCCCACACTTCTCAGCTCAGTGCTAACAGCAATTTTCTAGACATTTTAATAATGCTACTAATTGTCCTGGAGGTAAATTTGGATGTAGTTGTATTTCTTTTTAAGTTTTTGGTGTCTCTCTTATAACCATTTAGATTCTTAATGATTCCAATCCAGGCTTGATTTGTTCTTTTGGGCATCCATATCAATAATTCATCTCTCTTGCTGAATTTAAGTAAAATTGTTAGATACGTTTTAGTGAAAGCAAATAGCAGCATTCTCCACACATTAACATCTCCAAGACTTTGGGAAATAAGCTCCTGATCAGACATATAAGCATGGTCTAATCATATTCTTGAAAATTCTTCCTGAAATTTCACATTTGAATTAAAGATAAGAAATTAATATTTATAGCATCTCTCACTCACACACGCACACACAGAGACAGAGAGAGAGAGAGAGAGAGAGAGAGAGGGAGAGAGAGAGAGAGAGAGAGAGAGAGAGAGAGAGAGAGAGAGAGAGAGAGAGAGAGAGGGAGAGAACAGAGATTGAGAAATAAGCCAAAAATAAGGATTTTGCAGACCAGCCTCAGACAGATGCCTCAGAGACTTTGTAGTCCAACTGCGTTTTCTCCCGTTAGCATACAACGTGTTGTGTGCGAAAACGCTCATATATAAACAGGAATTTGAGCTCGGCAACACTTCTGCTTACTTTCTCTTCCTCTCCCCTCCCTTCCCAACGTCCTTTTACTTCCTAATCTGCCAAATCAAATGCTAAATCAGGAGCAATAGCCTACAATTAGCTTTTTCAATTAAAACGTAGAGTTCAAAGTTGACTCCTGAGTGAGTAATTGCTTTTGAAAACCACAACCAGCAGGCAGCTGCCAGATTATTACAACAGTTTATTTAACCTCAAAACATCTGATCAATTTTATTATCTCAGCAGAAGGGAGATATCCTGGAGAGTAGGGTTTAAAATATACTACTCATCCTAGATGTCTGGGAAAAAATAAAAATTCTTCAATGCTATAAATATCTTTTTGCCATCACCTTGCTGAGAAAACAAACTCAAATCACACTTTCTGCATTTGAAAGTCTACAGAAATGAAAAAATTGAATGCAAAAGCATCGTGACATCAGCTGGGACTGGAGTGTGGGGAAGAAGGCCAGGAACAGACAATTTACAAAATTACAAGGTTTAAAAACATTCAAACATCCGGCTCATGATATTTGGGGTTTTTATTCATCCAGAAAGAAGACACAGAGAGGGCTGCCAACCTCACCGAAACAAAGAATATCACGTTTCGAGAATCCTGATTTGGCTGCCTCCACACTGCTGACCTTATTATTCTGAAATCTGCTCTACAGCTCCAGGGATGAAGTGGATTGAAATCTTCATGTTATACAAACGGGCTGAAAAGCCCTCAGAGCTCCTCCCTCCACCCAGCAAGGCCAGGGTACACAATATAACTCTCCCAGCCTCCATAGGACACCTCTTGGAATTTCTCCCAATTCCTTCTTCCTCACCCTTCTATCACCATCTTGCCTGGCCTTCCCTACAGATCTTTGGATTCAATCTCTCCCACTGCTTCTGCAAGCCTCTTGGAACCCACTACATGCAACAGGTTGTGTTCATTATTTCACTCCCCTCACCCTCTTCAAAGAGGCAATATTGGATAAGAACATAGACTCTTTGGTGGTCTTCCTGGATTTCACTATTTGTTCCCTCATCCACTAATAGAATAATCTCAGGCAATTTACTTCTCTGTGACTCAGTTTCCTCCTCTATAACTTCATCCTTTTGTTGTACAGATTAAACAGTTATGATGTGTTAAGTTCTAAGAACTGGGCCTGGCACATAGGAAGTGCTATCTATAATTTAGCTCTTTATTTTTATCATTCGCTCAGGATACAATCTTTAGTTCCCTTTGGCTCTGGACCTGGCCTGTTGGGCAATTCTACTCACTCTCAGACCCAGCTCAGAGCTCTTAGAACATCTCTTCAGATGGCCTGGAAGCAGGGTTCAGTTAGCACAGCTAGCTACCTGGTCTGTTCGCGTATCCTGACTTTGGGGTCATGTTATAAGAAAGCTTTAATACAATCATATATCTCTCATCTTTCCAACAATTAACCACCTTGACCAATGACTCAGATGGACCTAGAATACAGTTAACCCCCAACAACAGTCATTTCCCAAATATATCATCATTCACAGCCACAGAGGTGTAGCTAGATACTAATTCCCATCACTGCATTTGAGGAATATTAGTGTTGCATCTTTTCTGCCCATTCCAGTAACTGTCAACTTGAACAAAAGAAACTATTCAAAGAAGAAGTCAACTTAAAAAATGTTCACTAGAAATAAACTCCTCATTTCTATGAAAAGACACTTCAGTATCCCAAAAAATCATGGAAGCACTGTCTAAATGCTTATTCTTTCATTGTGTTTTATTTTCTGTTGATTGTCTTTATATCTGTTCCCCAATCCCATGTCACTCTTCCTTCTAGAACCATGCTAACATAACATGCTAACATATTCAAGATAGTCTTGAATTCCAAGGAATTCTTGTATAATACATAATGTTTTGTGTATATTTTAAAGTACATTGATTTATATCATAATAATCAATAAAGGTTATTGATTTATAAAGATGTTGATTCATTCTATTACTATTAACCATTCAACAGTGTTCTTACAATACATTCATGTTATTTTATGTACATCTAGTTTGTTGCTTTTAATTACTGCAGAGCATTCCAGAGTTTGTGCCCATGATATTTTTACCTAATCACTCAATTCTTGCCATTTAATTAACAACAAAAATATTAAAATCCAATAGTTAATCTCATATTTGATCAACCTGATCTAATGTCATGGTGATTCTGGTAGTTCACATTTTTTCCATCCAATCTTTTACATAAGGATTTTTCACCTGAATTATTGAGACAAATGATTCTCTCTTTCACTTCCTAGTAAAGATACTCTCAGAGAAATTAGTATTTTTAGTTTTGAAATTTGATTGTTGGAAACCACCATATTTTGTTGATAAAAGTAAATATTTTTCAGAGACCCAAAACAACATAAAACACAGACAACTTTAAAGTTTTGTGGAAACACAGTCAGGCCATGAATAAAAAGTAAATAATAAGCCAGCCATGTTTTTAGCATCTGTAGCATTTTAATTATAAAAATGTAGGAAATGCACAATATCCCAAAGATATTTATTCAAATTCCTGAATTGTAGGACTATTTGATATAATGTATTACTGGAAACAATTTAAATGTCTATCAGTAGGAAACTAGAGTATAAATAAAATGAGATTTTATGCAACTATAAAAAATGAAGTAATTCTGTAAGTACTGACACAGAAAAGTCTTAAAAATACATTGTTAGTGGAAAAAGCAAGTCACAGAAGAGTATTTTTCATACAGTTCCATTTTTGTAAAAGAAAGTAAAGGAAATATACTTGTATAATGATATATATATATATATTTAGGATTGCATGTGCTAGAAAATATCTGGGAAAATTCTAATTGTACAGAGGGATAGCAATGTCTAAGAGAAGGGGAAAAAATTTTTATCTTTTAATTTTTGTCCTTCAGTACCATTTACATATTTTTGATTGTTTACAGCAAGTATGTATTAACTTCCTACTAAACTTTTCTAAACATAAGTTAAAAAATAAAAACACAATGAATAAGCCTGGCTTTTGAGGAAGGTTGGAGACTGGTTTTATTTACACGTGGAGTAATGGAAGAGCCGACCCAGTGACAGCATCATTCAGGCAAGCAGAAGCAGATGTCAGAAAGGAACCAAAGAGCAGATCAAGAAGTCACCTCTACGCCAGATCGCTTATTAAAAGGCAACGTAAAGTCAAAATAACTTAGCCGTTTCCACGTTGACACATCACTTGCAAAGTTGTGGGGTTTTGTTGTTTTTTATTGCAATGGAAAAGAAAGAGAAAAAGATTTCAACTTAAATATAAGCAACAATTTTCAGTGAACTGAAAGTTTAGGGAAAAACTCTTTCATGGCCATTGACATTGACAGTAAGAGAACTAAAAAGAAAATCAGAAATGTTTTTCAAATAGTTAAGAAGCTAAGAAATTAATTTTTTTCATTAAAATATATTTGAAATAATATACATGTGTTTCTTTTTCCTTCAAAATTACATAAGTTCCAGTTTAAAATGTACTTTAACAATAAAAAGCTAATATCTCAATTTTTCATAAAGACTTTACTTTTGAACTTTTAAAATGATGTTTTAATGTTTGGTGCTTCAAATAGATTATAAATTATTTTTAGTTTTTTCTCCAAATATTCAAACATGAAAAGTTCAATCTGAAACAGAACTTGGAGACTTATGACAAAATTTGACTGTATTTCAAATTATTTACAGAAACAGGAAAACATAAGAAACTTTTAATGGAAATATGAAAAAAAAGAGGTAAATGCAGAATCATCCATAATAAAATGACAACCTGTGTTTTTATCCCTGAGAAACATCTATTTTTAATTTTCCTAAGACAGGTAGGCAGATCTTTTTGGAAAACTTAAGAATTAAACATTTGATTTTGCTATTACATAGTCAAACTAGTTCTTCAGTGAAACAGTTTATCTTAAATAGCTGGGAAAGCTATAACGGAAAGTGGCAAACTAACAGGCAAATATTGGAATTATATCCACAGCAAATAAAACAGTAACAACAACAGACCTAACAAAATCTGGTGAAACATACTCAGTGTAAAGCATCCTGGTTTCATACTGATAGCCACAAATAATTGATCTGGACTCTATTTCCACAAAATGATTTTAAATTCTAAATTCTTCACATACACAAATAAAAATATTAATGTTACATACCATATCCTACATTAAATTTTCTTAGAAAAATTTTTCTTCGCTTATAAGAATATTCTATAAGATTTTAATAAGAAAAATATTAGAGTATGAAATAAATTCTAGGCATTTGCACTTGAATCTTGCTTTTCTGCTAACTTACCAGAAGCCAGGCAACAACTGAAAGGAAATATTTATGATGTTATACTCCCTCTAGTGGACATTTTTTAAATGGAACGTTCAGCAACCTCCCTACACGCTAATGCGTCTGAGCTTCAGGATTCTCAAGATCCTGAATGGGAAGAGCTTTTGCAGATTGTCTAGTCAACCGTTCTTGTGATGCAGGAACCTCAAAGGCAGCCAGATCCTGTTTGATCTAAGTTTCACTCCCTCCAGAAAGCTACTGTTTCTATCTTGGGATAACTATTGTTAGCAAGTTCTGTTTACACCAAATCCAAATTCCACTCTTTGTAGCATGCACTTTTGGACCTCTTGAAGAAGCTGGGAAGAGTTTACTCCCTTTTCCATTTTGCCCATCCTTAAAGTATATTTAGAAAATATCTGATAAGAATTTCTGCTAAACAAGTGAAAAACAATACCATTAAGAAGCTATTTAAAAGTATATATTGTTTCAGGCAGGGCTAACAAAATAAGAAGGCACTATGAATAATCCACGAAATTACAAACATAAAATGGTTATTTTATTTGCCATTATATAATACCATTGATCATCATATCCAAAACTGAGGGTTGTACCCAATAGTAAATAGTTTATGTAGACAAATATGCCAAATAAATGTTTGTTAATTTGAATTTTTAAAAAAACTGTTCCTTTCACTTTGTATAAAACTACATAATTAATTTCTGTTGGGTGGAAGATCGAGTGCAACTAAAGATTTTTGCTAGCTCACGGTGGTAGAGGAGCTCTATGTGGAACCTAAAAGACTTCGAGAGACAGCCCACAGGCTGAAGCAAAAATATCTGTACGAAGTAGCAGAATTTAGTCATAGTAAAGGGACTCAAAAAGGGACCTCTCCTACATATGCACAAATTCATCTCCTCAATTTAAAAGGCTTCACACTGAAATTCCCACCATTATGTAATAAGCCCCTTGAGCAGGAAAATCCTCCTGCTACTGTGCCCCTTTAAGCTAGCACAGAACCTACAACTGGGTAGATGCTTACGTCCCACTTACTGTTGATGAAGACAAAGCCCCAAGTTTAACACTTGGGTTCACCAATATTTATTAATTCCCATTTATACCATATGATACATTAACTTGCCTTTCAGATTATCCGCTGCTGATAGAAGTGTTCTGGAAATGTATGGAGAGCAATGAGACTTACAACAGGTCTTAGGGTGCATCACGGTGGGGAAAACCTTGGCAGACAGGGTATTATCAATGTAGGATGGAAGAGAGCTCTTTAAAGAATGAGGTAAAAACACCAAGGAAACATATTTGTCTAGGGCAACCAAGATCCACTGTTCCGCAGAAAAGAAAGTTCAGCCTTTTTCAAAAGCAAAGTGCCGCCTACCCCAGAGAAGAATTACAGACCTTTTCTATAACAGTACTACTTTTATCTACCCTAGGTCTCCTGGGAAGCAAGACTTTGTAAAGTCATTACACAATCGCTGGGGTAAGGGGCAGAGGAGAGGTACCAGGATATGGACTAGATGGAAGAAGATTTCTTTGTAGATTAGATTGCTTGGGCACTCAGTGATGTTTGTACAACTAAACGACAACACAGGCACAGCAAGCAATCCAAGGCAACGTTTCTCAAAGCGTGCCCTCAGACGGCCCCCACAGCATCTGCCTGCCTGCACTTTTTACAAACACAGTTTCCTGGTACAAACCAAGCCCTACTCAATCTGAATGTCTATGGATGCTGCCTGATAAGCAACATTTTTAACAAGATGCCCAGCTGATTTTCAATATATCTACTCAAGTGTAAGAATCTTAGTACCAGGGATTTTAAGTATATCTTCACAGGTCCTTACACAGGGTTGATAAAAGGAATTGGAGGGGGGCAAGGTAAGCTCTAAATATCAACTACATGGGGAAAATCATAAACCTTTACAAGTCCCTTAGAAATTGCCATTTGGAGACCAACATGCCCTCTCAGTTAGATTTCCCTCCTGTGTAAGAAAAGAATGTGGCTTTGTTGAATAAACACTCAGTTACATAGCTGTCCAACATTTAGAGGCCATACTGAAAAATATTTATCTTTAAATTCTAGAACTATCTTGAGCTTGGAGAAATTATACACTGAGAAGCTCCAGGTAAAACTGAGACCAGATAAGGAAACAGAAGCTTTAGATCTTTCTTTTGGCTAAACCAGAGAAAGTGCCAATAAACTGAAAAAAAAGGATTTATTGATTTATTAGTTTATTCACTCATATATTGAGCTGCCCCTATATATGTGTTATGTTTAATGACATGAATATCAAGACGAGTGAAATTGTGTCATCTTAATGAGTTTTTTGTACTTCCAGAAAATAGCATTATGAAAAATTATAAACTTAATGTGGGAAACTTTTCAATAGATATTTTATTTTCAGGTTGATACTTTAAAATGTATTAAGGATTCTAGTTAAATGAAAGAAAACCATAAGGAACAACTAGGTAAAGCTAAAGAGATGAGCTTTAATTATTCACAGGTCATAACAGAAGGAAAGAAAATGTACTTTTCTATGGGAATGATGTATTTAAATATTCATTTTAAAGTGTCATGGCTTATTAGCCTATTGAGTTGACAGTATTACTCATCTAAATGTATTATAGTTGATATCCCCAAGCTTCTCCTTATAAATCTGGCATATGATTCTGAGATCTAGTCTATTGTGAGGTCTACTTACATGAGTTTCTAGGTCTGGGGGCTTGAATGTCTTCTATGCTCCTTGAAAATGTGTAAGAGCATCATTTCCCCACATATGCCTGGCAGCCAACGTGCCCACCAATAATACCATATAGACCAGGAGAGGTTCTTACTATGCCACAATCTCATGGAAAAATTTATAAAACATTGCTCTATTAATGGGTTACAAAATGTCAGCAGCTCTCTGGTTCAAAAGCAACAGGAAAAGAAAAATCTTCCTAACAAACATTATGCATCTCAGAAGAAACAGCAATAATGTGGCCAAAGTGATCATAACTAAAAACATACTCTCCATTCTTAAGACGGCCAACTGCAGGGGCATGAAAGGGCTGCGTGAGTTTATGCTTGTATTTCCTGAGCTCTATTTCAGTCAGAAACCTAGAAGAGTATTGAGGCAGATTTTCTTCTGCTGTAAGAAGTGCATTTCCAAATTGGAGAGAATATTCTGCAATGTGTTTATATAAAAATACTTGATACATGCTTAAATCCATTTCTATGGGTAAATTCTCAATATTCTGATGTCTAAGCTTTCATATTTAACTCCTAATTTGCCACTACAGATTGACTATACTTCCTTCTTAACTGCTTCCACTTCCTTTATTCTCAAAATCCAAATGCTATGAACTTGAACGAGAGTCCTTATGTCTATAGCACCACTGGCCGTGGCTTTTAGAAACATTAGACAAGCCGGGGCAAAATCACCTTTATTATTTTGAGAATTTGTCCATTTGTCATTTTCAAATCTAAATAGTCTATGTAGAAACTACGGGAATCTTGGGGAAAATAAAAGAAAGTTTATCTTTGATACCTTCTGCCTATCATTAGCTCTTTTTACAATACATCTCCTATCTTCCGGCTCCTGCCTCCCTGCCACACTGTAGGAGCACAGACCTTTAATCAGGACCTTCTCTCCCTGCTCCATAGGAGAAGGAAGGGATTAGAACAGTGATTCTCAAGACAAGGGAGAGAAGAAGGGAGTGGCAAGAATCTTGTATTGTTTTAAAAATTGTTTAGTACTATAATTTTCTATCTTGAAAAAATATTTCTTTCATAACAAAAACTGTAGAGAGCACACTTCAACTAAAACTTCTTTGCTAGTATTAGTTTTTTATTGTTGCTGTAATAAATTACCACAAACTTGGTGGTTTAAAACAATAAGAATTTATCTTCTTAGGGTTCTCTAGGCTAGAATTCCAACACGGCTCTCCCTGGACTAAAGTCAAGGTGTCAGCAGGGCTGCATCCAGAGGTCTTAGGGGCAAATCTGTTTCCTTGCCTTTTCCAGCTTCTAAAGGACATCCATATGCCTTGGTTTGTGACCCCTTCTTCTGTTTTCAAAGCCAGCAGTGTTGCATCTCTCTGACCATTCTTCTATAGTCATGCCTCCCTCTGACTCTCCTTCTGGCCTCTATTTCCACTTTAAAGGACCCTGGTGATTATGGGGCCCACCCACTTAAAACAGCATAATGTATTTAAGGTCAGCTGATTAACACCCTTAATTTCGTCTTCAATCCTAATTCTCCTCTGCCACCTAAGGTAATATATTCACAGGTTATAAGGACTAGGATGTAGACATCTTTGGGGGGCCGTTATTCGGCCTACCATGGCTGGTGAGGATAGTCATAACATGGTAATTATTAATCACAGAAGAGGTGCCCCTTTAAAGGGAGATGCAAACGCAAATGAAAAAAGTATTGGAGCATGAAATATTTAGGTTCACTAGAGGGGGACCGGGTTAGGTAGGCTGGGCAACACTGACTGTTCAGGAGGTGGTTTGATTGGGTGGAGAAGACAAATATGTTTATGTGGGAGCCTAGAGTTTAGCCTTAAATCTTCAGCTGAGGAGTAGTGTGCCCTTGTCAAAGCCACTCTGCCTGGAGTCCAGTTCCCTCTGTGAAATAAGCAGTTAGACCTAATGATGCCTAAAACAACTAAAATGATCTCAAAGTGAAAATAAATAATATAGCCCCAGATATTTCCCAAGCCAGGAGTTTGTACTTTAAAGAAAATGAAACCTTTAAAATTGTGTCAGCCAGCAATTAGGAAAGGTCTTCCTTTCCCTTAAATATTATACCATTTGAAGTACACCTATTCCACCACTGGGCCAATGTGCAAAATTACAGAAAAGGCAATTTTGTACCTTTTGTTTGAGTTGTTTCCTTCATCTTTTTGATGGTTATTGACCCACCTCTCTTCATTTTCTCCTTCTACTAGACTATGAATTTCTCAGATAGACATCACAAATGAATGGCAGTGGTCATAAATGCTAATGCCTACAGAAACCAGGCAATAAAGAAAAGGAGGCAGAGTGTGATACATTAAGGATTAGTGGGACCTTTGGAAAATTAGATTGTGCGTCCCATCTAAAAAGGGGTAGCTACTCCTCAGATTGAGATCATTTGCCTTACAAGAAAAAGGCCCCTCATTGCTAGATGGCTGTATTTTTATAATGAAATTTCCCAATTTTCAAACATAGGAAACTATATTTTGAACACAAATATGAAAAAACATATCTGTGAGTTAAATTCAGCTGGAGGACTTCTAGTGTGTAAGCTGACTAATTTTCTAGTCCTTATAAAGCTAAATGCTACAAAATGTCACTCAACTTAAAGTGCATACATAATACCACTCTCACACGCTTGTGAGAGAGAAAGAACATAAGTACTGAGGAAAGGCTTGGACTATCCAGCACTAAAATATAACAATATTTTCAAACACTTCTCCATTTTATTTTTATGATTTTATGTGAATCATAAAGGCTTTTAAATAAACTTCCTTTACTATCAAAGCATAAATCCTTTGAAAAAACAATTTTGATAATGAGACAGGGATTGGAGGAAAGATTTGGTCTGCGATTATCACAATAGACCATTCTGGTAATTACTGAGAGCCTGAATGTCACGAAACGTTTGTAATAATCAAATGCTGAATTCCATGTTTTAAATATCAATGTCAATAAAATAAAAAACAAGCATATTTCACAACTTTTGAGACAGAAGAAAGGCTGTAAAACACACACACACACATAGTATGTATATGTATGTATGCATAAATACAAATGTATCAGATTTTGTTCCCCAGCTGAATTGATCTCAATGCATATGCTGAAGTCCAAACAAGAGAAGGAAATTCTACCACCAGGTGGAGCTTAGCTTCCATTAAAGCAGCAGATCTATAACAAAGATTTCAAGAGCTTATTTGATTTCTTTGTATACCTTAGGAAAAGATTCAAGCAAAAGGCAAACTTCCTAGGAGACTGAGTGTTTTAAAAGCCTGTTACGAACGCCAGTTATCAAGGACGTTAAGCATTCTTCATGAGAGCACTCAATTGATCGGGTGCTCAGCGGCCACTCGTAAATGATTTGACAACTGACTTCCTTTCTGTTCTTTTCCCTTTCCTTGTGTAAGAACATTGTTAAATTCCTATACATTTAAGCACTTGCCTTTAAATAAAAATCACAGACACCACTAAACCAGGGCTTAAGAAGTAAAGTTACCGAACGAAATTGCTTACATTATGTAAAGACTGAATTATTTATGTTACACATCAGAACATGTATTCTCCATTAGATCAAGTTAAATTCAGTGCATCAAGCAGCTAATGCAGTGCCTGAAAGAGTCAGCTGGTAATAAAAGTTACTTCTGCCATATTTGCAAAGCAGACAACCATCTCGTGACTAATCCCTACCAAGTCATATTCTACGTGCCTATGAAATGCTTATTTTGTGCTCAAAACTCTTCTAGGCCTTGCAGAGAAGCCAACTCTAAACTGAAATATAGTGTTTGTCCTTAAATTGAGGAGAAAAGATGCTAAACAAATTAGTCTACCTGACTTGGCATGTAAACTAAGTGTTGAGTTGTGAACTTACACCTTGTAAGTACTAAGAATGAAGAGAGATCAAGGAAGGTATGCTAGACAAGCAAAAAGAGGAATGAATATTGTAGGAACGAAGGGCATGGCATCAACAGAGGACACGTGACGTGCTCCCAGTAAGAGCAAGAACACGAGTCCAAGTGCAGAGCAGGTGTGCAGTCAAGAAGCAATATGTCTGATTCCACTGCAGGTGCTTTTTGGCCTAAAGAGTAAAACTAGACTGCAAACAGTGAAGTGGACTAACATGATGGGCCATAATAAAAGACAAATGGTGGATTGATTTGCTAGAGAAGTAGGTGGAGAGTTATTGCAGATTGTGGGTCAGGAATGCAGAAAGAGAAAGACAATATTTACATGGCTTATGAATGGAAAGAAAATTTGGGAGGTTCCTTTAGTATTAAGCCTACCTGCTTAACTTCTTTTATACCTATTACCAACATTCAATATTCTAGATTCAAAGAAAATAGACATGTGTAAAACAGACCCTCTAAAGTTATCTAGTAGTAAAATACTTAAGTTCTACAATAGAGGGAAAGTAGTACATAAGTACAGATGTAGAAGAAATAAATTAAACGTGTGTAAAAAGAAACGATGATAGGGCACATCATGCAGCAACAGTATGTTCATGGGCACAAGGCAAAAGAACACAGTGTGATCAGGAAATGGTCTGCCTGCATGTGTGGCACACAAGGCATGAGCGGCATATAGCAATGAAGGCATAAACTGAAGTGATGGCAGAAGAAAGCAAGAAAGCCTAGATTTAATGGATAGTTTAAGGAAAGACAGGCAGTTGCATAGAGAACAAGGTTAAACCAAAGCGTCCAAAACTCCAAGAGAGGAAGAGCAGCAAACACTGGTAACATTGAAGAGACATGGATTTGGGGAACAAGTCAACTTGGGGAGAAATTATAACCTCAGCTTTTTATTGTTTAACTAAATGGTAAGATATCCCAGTGTCAAAATGTTGTTCAGTAGGCAATCGGAGATATGATTGAAGTTTGTGTGATATTAATTGGGGGAGGGGTTTGGGAGAGACCAGAAAACTGCACTGAAATGAGAGGCATTCATCGTCTGCATCCCTCATTTAACACTTAACAGATGGAAGCCAGGATTGCTTGCGCATTTCGTTTGTGTTTTGCTTTACGCTTTTTCCTCCCCCTTATATTTAAAGCTGGTAGCCTGGCTTTATGTGTCCTTGCTGCAGGGATTTGGGAAGGGAGGAAAGCAGAAAGAGCCTAAAATTCCTGGTGCTTCTGGTTCTGGTATAAAAGCCAAACTCCATTAGATTTGCTAATAATCCCTGGGTAAGGGAAGAGAGGAAGGGCCTTTGAGGCAAGAGAGGGAGAGAGAGAGAGAGACCTGGAGGTCAAGAAGACGACAATGGGACCCCAGGAGTAGAGGGAGCTGGGTCATATTGCTGGCCCTGTAAGGACAGTGGGGTCTGATGGCTGAGGACTAGAGGGACAGTTCTGATGCTCTGATGCTTCTTGAGACCCGTGATGAGAGAGGAGCCTGAAGAACGAGGTTGACTTTTATTCCATCCCCACAGGATTGGAGCATGAAATCAGGAATAAGTTAATTTTTAAAAAAATAGATATTTTTGGACCCATGAATTTATGAATTCAGATTCTGACACATTACATATGTGTCAATGGATTCTTAGATATCACTCGATCTATACACTCTGTCTCCCTTGCTAAGCAAGGTTGTAAATTTTTCAACAGTTTATATCCCAGAGACAAAGGCTCACTTAAAGCCTTGTTGATAGTGCTACTAGACTGAAATCAAAATTTTTGTCTGAAAGGGGCCTTAGCAGGTTACTGTTATACATAAAATGAAAGCTGGAGTTAACCAGATAGGTAAAACTTAATGCTCAGCTTCAAGATTACATCTTAAAAGTGGACAGAGATGTATAAAGAGAACATTTCAATATAACACGTAATCAGTAAGTGACGGCATCCACTGATGCTATGTGAATCCTGGAGAAAAACGATGTGCTGCCCTGTAGGAAAGTTTAGAGAAAAAACTGAGTAGAAGCTGAAGTGAAACCTTGAAGACTAAGCCATAATGAGACAGAGGATCTTCTACCTCAAATGCCCAATGGCTCTCTCCTCTGAATTCCTAACACTACCTGATGATATCACTAATTTCACTTTTCCATTGCCATAATTTTCACTTGTTTTTCTTACCTTTCCAGAAAAAGTATCCAGGAGAATGGAAATCCTGCCTTTTATCTCTTTGTAGAATTTCCATGGGACCTAGAGGTCTTGAACATAAGAAAAGCTCAACAGTTAGGGACCAGGATTTGGTCTGCTATGTAGTTTTATCTGAATGACCAGGAGACACACATCTGTTGTTAATGACTAACTCTGCCAGTCAGCCTGAAGCCCTTAGAAGAACGAGAATCAAAACAAAAATGGGAGCACAAGTGAATAGGTAAACTCTAAACATTTTTATCATCATATCCAGTATTGGTCATTTCTTACTGTTATTTAGGATAAGTTGTGGATCCTACTGATAACAAGTAGTGTGGGAGGAATTCAAAAAAATATAGGATTTGGGTACTGGCAGTGACACTTACAAGCTGTGTGATCCTAGGATCCTCACTCGGCCTCCACAAGCCTCGGCTTGTCTGTAAAATATGGATGACTGAGCTCTCAAGAAAGTTACATCAGATACGTGAAAATTATTTGGCAAAGAGTAAAACACAACTTAATGGTAATTATTATAACTAGTTTGTCTCCAAGATACTCTTTTACCATAATAAAGATCACAGAGAATTCATAAAGAAAAAAATTCTTTTATATACTTCACCATACTTGTGTTACTTTGTAAAATTGCCTTCTTTAATTTATTCAAGTCTCATAAAATATTTCTCCCAGTTAGATATAAGATATTTTTGAAAAAACAAATAATTTTCTTTAGAGTGTTACAAGCTGACCATGGCTAAGACTAAAAAATCCAGACTTTGGAAATGTATCCATATGCACACTATTTTGTGTTTAACTTATTGGACACATAAGCATCTCTCTTAAAGAGAATGGATGATAGTGCTGTTACCCATTCTGGGGAGTGGCTAATGCTCATCTAAGAAGTAAGCCAAGTCCTCGGGATGAGGATATAGTAGAGGGTCGGCTGCTTGCTCTCTGGTCCAGGAGGAGCTGGGCCCACACATTCAGGAATTTAAAGTGTTTCCGATAGTGAGCCAAGTGGAGATGGGCCTGATGTGAGTGGCAAACCTAACTTTGCTTCTCTCTGGTGGCAGCAAATCTCTCTGTAGCAACAGAAAGATGATTGCAGTTTCAGCGACAATCCAGCTTTTACCTTCTTGAATTGCATGCATCTGAGACCAAGCTCTCTGAATGAGCTGGAGGAGCACCCAAGACTGATACTCTAGATGCAAGGACAGCCCCTCCTCTGGGGCTGCAGTGGCACACATAGGGACAGTTAAGACCATCAGTGGCAGTGCCCAGTAGAGTGGCTTTCTCATGAGGTAACAGCATGAAGACAAGATGAAAAATGAAGGGTAAAAGAACCTGAGGTACTTATTCTAGAGCACGCATGGAAATTGCTGGGGAGTATACGGTGAGTCAGGTTAGTTTCTGGCAAAAACCATGTGGTTCATGTTTTAATAATTTGGGTTTAAAAAAAACAAGAGCGTAAAATCATTTTACACCACAGGCTAGTGAGACCACCAATATTAAAGTTATACAGTCACTTAAAAATTGTGTTGAATCTGCATTGCCAATGAGTATTACGTATAATTATGTATAAATACGTTCTTGTTATGTACAAGCATGTACAATAATTTTCTCTATTCTTGATTATTTTAAGATAAACTTTGCTAAATCAGTGAAACCTAATCTCTACAAGTTTTTCTTGTGTGCATACAAAGCACAAGCTCAGAATGCAATTGTTTTAGAACAAATCTTTCAAGAAAATGTTGACATGAAAAAAATATTTTTTTCTTTCTTTACATTCTCTCTCTCTACACACACAGAGAAAATCAAGAGGAGATTAGTGGAGATATCATAATGGTAAAATTAAACTTTGGGTTGTCTTTCTTAAGAGGAAGCTTTACATTTAAGTTTTAACTCTGGGACAAAGGAAATGAAAAGATCACAATTTTCAATTCGTATGCTGAGACAGACAGTTAGAAGAAGAGAAGAGTGGTATCAAAAAAAGCTCTAGAGGAAATATCCCCAAACTACCAAACTGTCCTTTACTATATTCACAGATTTACGCAGATGTGTAAAGAGACTCACTAACTCTTTATTAACGATAAAGATAAATAATTTACATATTACATTTAGTGTGCTCAAAATATAAAACAGTGGCTTCAGAGCTGAAGGGTTGTTTGATATTAAGCAATAATTAAAAGTTAGTAAAATATAAATAAAATTCCATTCAGGCAACATATATAGGTTTCGGAAGGAGTAGTGTTATGCATTACTCCATGATTAACCCAAATCTTTTAATATCCATTAAAATTTACAAAACAGAGCCAAGCATATTTGGTCTATAATTGCTTCTCCCTGCTATCTTATTACAGCATATTGCACTTATCTTAAATTCCTGATTTATGGTAGAACTTAAGGATATTCCCACCGGGATCCTCAAAACTCTTAATTTGTTTACATATTTTGGCTTTCTTCCAGGTTTATGTGAACAGTAACTGATCCAAGAAACAAACAGGCGGAAATGTCTTTGAATAGCATTCTTTTACTATCAGGTCATACATATCTCCATTCAGTAAAACAGGCAACTGAATTCCTGAACTGGGCAGTTCAATAAGACATTTTTAAAACTCAGGTGGGATTAAAGAGAATGATTTTCTATTCAAACAAGAAAAGAAAAAGGAACTACGAACTTAACAGGGTCTTAAAAACACACACAGGATGGAAAAGAAATTTCTCCAAACTATTTAAAAAAATTAGTAACATAGATTTTATCGTCTATTTCCTCCACCTCAAAGGGATGTTTTGTTATCCACTTAGACTGAAGAGCTTGCTTTCAACCAAATTAAGGGCTCAGATGTAAAGAATAAGAAAGAAAAAAGAAAAGAAAAGAAAAACTTGACATACCAACAAACCAACCAATTTCAATAGCCCATTTTATAATGAGATAGAACAAAGAACAAAATGGATAGATCCAAAATGGCAAAACTCCAGAAACCTCATTCAGTTAATCTATTAGATGCTTTGCCAAACCTTATCCAAATAACCCAATTATTACAGTCTACAGACTAGTGGAAATTCTTACAAAATTGGCCTCCCTGTGGAATGTCAAATCACGTCTCCACTTGGGTCAAAAAGATCACTAGGATTGCCTTGTCCAAGCTTTTGCCTCTGGGCTTAACTGCAATTTTGAAAAATGGAAAATGAGGGAATGCATCCAGGTAAAATTCTGGATGTAGATTTAAATCACGTTTTTTTAAACCTTAGGTAAAGAACAGTCCTTCCTATTTGTAATCCAATTCCCTAAGAAACTGTTCAAAGTAGAGTCAAAAATTCTGGATTTCCAAATTCAGTTTGGCTTCCAGTGTGCTAGGTGATCATAAACCCTTAATCTCTGCATCTACCTTTTTACAATGATCATATCACAAGGTTGACACAGACCTACCACACAGAGATCCTGCAAGGATTAATTAAGGTTAAACACAGAAAAAAATTGCATTTGACAAGGCAGGCTTCAGCCATGCTGCTAAATAGACCCAGATGTTTTAACAACTCTTCAGATTATTTGGTAGCATCCTCACTAAGTAGAGAATAAATTTTCATAACACATTTCAAATGTGAAGGCATTTTTTAAAAATCAAAGATTCCAATATTTCAGAAGGGGAAAAGAAAAACAGTCTGGCTCCATTCAGGTTGAGCTCATCATACTGGGCACCATTCACCCCAAAATTTTCCCATTGAATAAACATTGTGAACATAGGTGTTTAGGAGAGTCTCATAGCAAGGAAAGACTTCATACTTCCTCATGCCTGGGCATTTTTCTAGACTTTCCCTTCTCTTGTAAAGATGGTGAATGGATTTTGACTTCTCTTTTCATGTCTTGTTGTGTTGCAGAGGCAAAAATGGCTATAGGCAACTCTGGTTCATCAAGATAGTATTTGCTTCTACTTTTCCATCTTAAACTTTAGTTATCCAATTATGTCTGATCATTCCTTGCTGGAGGAAATCCCAATAACTTTAGAGTTCAGTGATGGCACTGATAATACTTGTGAGCATCAGCCTGTGTAGTTTTACTGGCACATGCAGATCCAAGAATGTTCCAAAACATGTTTATGTGTCGAGGATAGTGATGCGCAAAGGAAAGAAGGAGTAGAGAAAGACTGAAAGGTACTGGGCTTTACCCATTTTCTTTCTCTTGTTATTAAAGAAAACAAATTTGAGATCCCCATCTTTGACAGACATTCTTTAAGGGATCTTAAAATAGCATATTTTGTAATATTGTATAGCATCATGCTTAGAAATATAAGTTCTAAAGTTAGACAACCAAATTTGAATCTCATTTCTCTCACTTGCTGCTTGGGTGATTCTGAATAAGTTATTCAAAATGTACATGCCTTGGTTTCCTCCTCTTTTAAAGGGAGATCGATATATCACCTAGCACATATAGTTATTATGAAGAATAAAAACATCATGTAAAGCACCAAGAAGAGTTTCTGGAACATAGTAATCATTTAATAAATGTTAGCTATTTTTAGTATATTACTTTAAATGCTCATATTTTAACTCAATATCATTTCAGGCCCAAGAAAGTTTAACCTCTTTTCTAAAACATTCAGGTCTATTCTTCTCTGTTAGTAATGATTGAATAGGGCCAAGGAGGCATTGTCAGAACCATTTAGTACTTTGGGATCATTGCTCTGACTAACATTTCTCCTCACAAGCATTCTGCTTTAACAAAATGTGTGTCTCCAGATACATCCTGGACTTGTGAGGGCAAGTGTACTTTACACTGCCATAGATCTCTTCTTGGTTACCAGTTGATGTGCAATGAAAAGATTCAAAACTCAATACTAATTAAAAAGAATGAGCATCGATTTAGCTCACCTGTTTGCTGGAGATCAATGAACTAGGCTAGGTGGCCCTGCTGATCTCAGCTGGGCTTGTTCACCCATTTGTGGATTAGCTGGAGGTGAGCTGATTTGGGCTCTTGTTTTCCTTCTGGAGGCAGCAGAACAGGCTGGGCATGTTCATCTCATGGTGGTGGCAGAAATGGAAGAGAGCAAGCAGTAATATGCAGGGTCAATGAAGTCTAGTCTCAGTGGTGCACTGCCACTTCTGACCCACTCTATTGGTTAAAGCAGGTCACATGATGAATCCCAAAGTCAAGAGGTGAACATATATTCCTCCCAAGGAAGCGAAGTGGAGGGAAAGAATATTTCTGAACAATAATTCAACCCACCACACCCGTGAAGACACTGTTAAGTGATCACAATGTTCTTTTCCACTGTGCCTGAGTATAGCCTTTATGTACTTAGCAGCCACAATAATTGCTAGGAAACCTGCTAAATATGAGGGAAAGAAGAAAAAATGTACTTGAGACTTCTAGTTTTGCAAATTTTTAATATATTTTACAGAATAATATATCTGGATCTCAAGTGCTATCTTTCTATAATGTAAAACATCACTGTTATATTTTGAGAATATTATAGTTATTCAATTTAGACTGAGTTAGTTTGAAAAAAAATGTCCATCTATACTAAATATGAATGAAAACTGCCATTAGATTTTAAAATAGCAATTTAGTTATCAATTACTTATATTTTCTTTTGTAAAGGGAATATATTTTGAGTCTTTAATAACAGTTTCTTTTCATTTATAAAATATCCCCCAAAATATATTTATACATTTTCACAATTTGGAAACTAAAAATGTACAAGAACATGGATAAAGGTCACAATGCCAAACACCACTTACACAGCCACTTCCAGTCCACTTACTTTAAACCATATTAATAATTAAACAATAGGTATTTTTCATTTATTCTGCTTATTTTTGAATTAAACTTTTAAAATAACTTCAATCTTTCTTTTTCCAAATGGCTTTCTTAACATTTTAATTTAAATATTATGATTTATGCTTCCTTGACATAGTTTCAACATTAAAAGGAAGTTAAATTCACAGATTTAATATAAGAAATTGTTCTATGGCAACTTTATTTTTATAAAATGAATATTGTATTTTTATATATGAAGTAATATTTGATAGTTATGATAAACTGGCATGGGAAGAGTTTTCCTGTTAAACCAATGCAAAATGCTTCCAGTGACCACAGTAAGAACGGCTCTGGGTGGAATATAGAGGTCTGACTCTTATCTCTAGATGAATATGTTTACAAGTCATCTCTTAAATTGAGCACTTTTATGAAAAAAAAATACTACCTCTTACCGATATAAGTCACTAATCAAACCATTGGTCACACTGTGTTAAATTCCTAAAAAGGCTAACTTTAAATTACATTTAATTAAATAGCACACATTTAGAAAGAAAAGTCTTTCCACAAAATTTTCCACAGGTACAAAGCAATTTCAGCAACTCTGAGGCAAAACCGCTATTATTTTTTAAGAGATTTTGGAAAATAAAGTGAAAATAGACAGTTCCCATCATGGTAATTCAGTTTACAGAAGTGGTGATGAAAATGTAACTATAAACTTGCCTCTGAATCTCTTCTTAACAAATAGCAAAAACAATTTATCTTTCTCTCTTGGCCAATAATTCTCTCCATTCCCCTCACCCCTAGCTACAATTTCTGTATGTTGGAAAGATGATGGGAAAGCTAAAAACTTCAAGGACTTCCTGGTCAGTTGACTGAGCTGTGCCTCATTGTCTGTTCCCCCAGTGTCATTTGGAGCCTCTGGCTCATTTCCCACAGCCTCTCTGCTGGATGTCCTTTGCCAGCAAGCATTGTTATACAGGAAGATGAGCTTAAAACTTATTATCAGTTGTCCTGAGTTTAAGCCCTGCCTTTTTTTACTAGGCAGCCACATGGCTTTGGGTGGCAAGGTAGTTAAGGTCCCTGAGCCTCAATTCCCATCTAAATAGTGAAGGATGTGGGGAAATTTCTTTAAATTATTTTCAATGCTGTGAATCACTTTGTAGACCATAAAGAAAAAAATCAAATGCTATTATGATGATGATCATTTCACAATTTAATATTTTATTAACTAAACCTTATTACACTAAATGCTTCTAACTGCCTAGGGTAAAGTCATACTAACTGCTCCAAGATAAATTCTTGTCTTGTGTAACATTCCCTTATTAAGTTGAAATCTACGGTAACTCAGCCAGCACTCAATAGATAGTGATTTTGCTGTGTCATAGATATGCCCAGTTTCCTACCGTGTACTTAAAGGCACTTATCTTCTCTTTAAAACCTTGATAACATTTCCCCTTTTACCTTTATGAGCACTTCAAATTCTTAAAACGTTTTCACCTGAAGAGTTCAACGGGGCACTGTGTGGATCTTTCACAACACAGCCAACTTGCCTTAACAATGACATAAACGTTCTAACCAAAAACTACACATTGTCCATATATTTTCATCCTCAAGATTTTGAATTAAACGATTTATTTTATATTCTTAACATCCCTAGAGAGAGAAAAAAAGTAGCAAGCCCAGGAATTTAGATCCAAGCCTACAATCAAACAACATTTCATTCAAGAGAATGAATTGCAATAATTACTCCATGTCCATGATATTCTACTCACTATTACCTAAATGTAAAATATAAACTCTTCTACTAATATAAATACTTGAGAAATATAGGGAAAGTCATCTAGCACATTAAGAAGAAATTGCACAAGGTAGATATTTCATAGTCTACCTTTATCTGAAAATATTTCATGCAACTTTTATAGTTTCCACATGCAGCCTAAGCCCTGGAATAATCTGATCAAATGTGTTTTTATAAGTCAATGTATATATAGAATAAAAGGCATCTCTAATGACTGGATGTACATACTTGTAAAATGTAATATAATGGAAAATCATCAATATTTAAGATGCATACACCAGTGGAAATTTGAAAGAATAAGAACTTGATTTAAAAACACAGCAGTATCTGTATCAAAAGAATAATTTACTTAATTCTTGAAAGTGCAATGACCCCCGCCTTGTAGAATAAGATGTGAGATTGACCAAAATAAATTCACTTCTATGAAGCTTTCCAGTCTTTTAAATTTATTCAGGAAAATCAGAGACCTTTTAAAATAAGTCAAAATTTTATATTTCATCAACCAAGGAAAACATACAATTTTAAAACAGTAAAAAGAAGGAGGAAATGACATCTCCTTTAGGGATCTAGAGCAATGTGAGGCCAACGGTGATGACATTTGCACCAGGGTTCCCTGTTATCTCCTCTTTTTTTTTTTAAGGTGTGGAAAATTAGAACATATGTGAAAATATCACATCAAGAGAGGACAATTTTAGAATTAAGATTAATTCTGAATTTTCTCTATTTGTATCATTATAGTGTGATTTATTTACTAATTAATGCAGAGAGAATCGTTGAAGTTTTCTAAATTCTCATTCCTTGGAGGATTAGCTCACCCATTATCATTTCTATTTGATCTTTCACGCCTTTGTGAAAAGATATGTGAAGGCTACTGTTTTCCACTTATCTATTCTGATTCAGGCAATTTATATTTGACATGCACAAAAGTAAATTTTTATTTCACAGATATAAACATTGATCCACTTTTATAACCCAAGCATCATATCCTATAAATTATAACACATAAAAAACAACTTAAACAGTCGAGCACATACAATAGGGAGGGAAGCACAAAAGAGATACATAGGTAAATGTTTCTAAAAACCCAGGAGGTAATTTTCTCCATGTTCTTCATGCTACCATTAGCTGACCAACAAGTCCAAAACTTCTTTCTTTGATTAAGGTGGCAATAATAGTGGCACCTTGCCTTAAACTTTCCTGTAGCTTCTGCTCATCCTGAAAAGGAAAGATAAAGCAACAATTATTTTAGAAAGATGTCACACATTAAATTTAATAAGAAGTTACTTTTATTTTTTTTAAATTTCTTTATTTTTAACTTTTTCCCCCCAGTTTTATAGAGATATAATTGACATATAACATTGTGTAAGTTTAAGGTGTACAATGCAATGATATGATATACATGTATACTGTGAAATGATTACTACAATAAGGTAAGTTATCACATCCATCACCTCATATAATTACAATTGTGGGAACGGGGGTTAGTGAGAACATTTAAGATCTCCTCATTTAGCAACTTTCAAGTATGCAATACAATAATGTTAACTATAATCATGATGCTGTACATTAAATTCCCAGAACTTATTCACCATACAACTGGAAGTTGGTACCTTTTGACCACCATCTCCCCATTTCCTCCACCCCTCAGACCCCAGCAACCACCATCCTACTCTGTTTCTATGAGTTCAAGGAGCCACTTTTCAAGGCCCGCTGCTCTCTGGCCTCAGCATTCTATAGAACTCAGACCATAGCCACTGGCATGGACTTGGTCCCCCAAATAAAGAAGGAATGCTTTTGCAAGCACTTTTCATTATAGACAAAAAATATTTGCTGAAGATACCAAGAAAAACACTGACAATTTCAAACGTTAACAACATAAAATAAAAGATTATTCTCCCCTAATCCACTACCTGACCAACTTTGGCTCTTCACTAAAGTGTGAATATTTCATTGATGATGCAAGTCTTTTCGTCATCTTGTTTCTGAATGTTCTCCAACAACAGACTTTGTTATAAACTGTGAGTACTGGTGTGGGAAAGAAAAAAACTGCTTGCTGTTTGTGAAGTGAGGATCAGGCGAATTGGTGAAATGAGTTATCTCACAAGTTGCTAAAATGTAGTTTTGCGTTTGAAATCATATTGCCTATGAAAATATGTTTATTCTAATTATTTGGGCTTCTTGAAGGCATGAGGGGATGGTACTGGGAAGAGAAAAAGAAAGTGGAAATAGAGCTAATATCTTTAAGGTCTCTGTGTTATGAATTGTGCTGTGTTCAAAAACAGGGATCTGATAAGCAGTCTCTAAAGTCTGGCATCATCCTTACTGTCTTATCCCAACATTCAATATATCACTAGGACTTATTGCTTCTACATCCTTATTATCCTATTTCCTATTTCCTTATATCCTTATCCATATCCTTATCCTATTTCCTGAATCCATATGCTCCACTCAAACTGCCATTGCCAGCATAACACCCCTGTCCTGAATTACTTGAACAATACATAAACAGTCTCTCTGAAGTCTTGTCCTGTTCTACCCTATTTCCCACACAGCAGTTAAAATATTTATTTTAAAATATAGACCTGATCATTTCACTATCCTGCCTAAAATCCTTTCAAGACTACCTTTAACCTTCAGGATCAAGTCTGAACCCTTTACCTGGTAATGAAAAGAGTCTTTTATCCTTCCAGCCTCTTCTTGCCATTCCCTTAAAATCACTCAATTCTCTAGGCCACATGAAACTATTTAAGATTGTACAAACAAGCCATTTTTCTAAGCTTTCATCCCCTTGCGCCAGCTAATCCCTTTGCCAGAAAAGCTTTCCCACTCCCTTCCTAGCTTAGCTAATCCTAGTTACTCTTTGTGGTTCAACCCAGACATCTGCGACTCTTGAAATCTACTCTTGACTCCTATCCTCCAGTCCAGTTTGGGTGAGGTGAATCTATGTTTCCACAGCTGTGAATTCCTCTAGCACACTGAATTCTAATAGTCTTTTCAGTTGACCGTCTATTCCACCAGATGATGTTTCTTGATGTACAGAATTTTTCATTTTATCTTTGAATATGGAACACTTATTTCAATGCCTAACACATGGTAGCACTCCATAAATTACAACACATTCAAAGCAAAGGAGACTCTGACTATGGTAGAGATATCATCACCTTTTCAGTTTAACTCATCTGTTAAAATGACCACTATTTGGTTACTTTGTTTACTTCTATTTGCATATTTAGACAGACTCCTGGCAATAGTCCCAAGAAGAAAATAATCAAGGCATTCCACTACCACCACACTTCCACTAGCTCAGGCCTTGGGTTTCTCTATGAGGATGGTGGTGAGAGACCGTCTGGGCTTAAGCTCCTTTTTTCCATCAGTTTCCCTGATTTTGTTCTAAGGGCTGGAGCTGAGGAAGATGCACAAGGATCTGAATGGTGGCCACCTGAATGGTGGCTACTTTGCTCACTGCAAGTGGGTTTTGATGATACTTCAATACTGGGTTTCAGATGCTGGACTGGTTTCCATAATATCGTAAGACTTAAATCACATATACAAATTATTCTAAAGAGAAATATGTTTGGGCTTAAATGTGATTCACTTATAAGGGAGTAGACATCATCCATGACACATCATTCATAAACAAAGAAATAGATCTTCTAAAGCTGAACACAATACAAACCAACAATAGATATTTGTCCCTCTTAACGATTAATTAATTACAATGTCGCAGGGTTTATAATACAAATCTACTCCCCAGTTTCATTTATGAAATTGAGACATACAACAGATGATGATAATTAAGGTTTCCCCCTCAAAAATAAACAGAAAAAGGCTCTTGGTAGAGCCTCTTTGAAACAAGTTAACACTTATAATGAAAGCAGCACAGTAACAAAGGAAGAAATGAAGGGGAAAATATCTGTTTAAGATCCTAATGCTAGAAAAATAACATTTCTATATCTTAGAATAAATCATCTATGCTCATTTTGATAGCTCCATAACTTACACATCTTTAGATAATCAGGAATTTAAGTAAGAATGTTCTTTTAAGGATTAGTTTACTTCTGCAATTTTTTATAGGCATCATTTGGAAAGATTAGAATTCAGTGAGAAGAACTTATATTATTCCACTGAATATTTGTTTTCCCTTTCTGCCTGAGCTCAATCAATTGATTTATCCCTGAAAAATATGGAAGTCTCAAAACTGATTAAACAAGACAGTGAGACATACATATACTCAGAAAACTTCTAGTATATACAAAGATCACATATTCAAACAATTTATTGATTCTAAACATCTCAAAATTCCTTAACTCTACAAAACTATTGATAATATGGGTAAAAAAAAAAGCAAACTCAAATAGATCTTTAAAAAGTATTTCTTGCTGCTAGTGGACATGCAAAATAGTGTTTTTAATCCTTGAGGAGGATGGGGAGGGAAGGGGCATTACAGGTGGTCATTTTATTATCATTCACACATATTTACATATATGTACATACATACATTCCTTTGTGTGTCCCAAATATGGTATAATAAAAATGTTTAATGTTAAAACTAAGTAAGCAAGGTCAACATGAACACTGAAAAATCATGTTGACAGTAAGCGCTCTTGACATGATGTGATGAAAATGGCATTTACTGTGGGCCGGCCCCATGGTGTAATGGTTAACTTAAGCAGACTCTGCTTCCGCAGTTCAGGTTTGCAGGTTCAGATCCTGGGTGTGGATTTACACCACTCATCAGCCATGCTGTGGCAGTGACCCATGTACAAAATAGAGGAAGACTGGCACAGATGTTAGCTCAGGGCCAATCTTACTCAAGCAAAAAAAGAGGAAGACTGGCAACAGATGTTAACTCAGGGCCAATCTTCCTCAAGTAAAAAAAGGAGAAAGAAAATGGCATTTACTGCTGTAGTCTACCTCTAGAAAACCCATTACCCTAGTCTCTAATCATGAGAAAAACATGAGACGAATTCCAATAGATGGAATCCTACAATACATCTGACCAGAACTCCTCAAAACTGTCAAGTTCATCAAAAACAAGGGAAGTGGGAGAAACTGTCACAACCAAGAGGAGCCTAAGGAGACATGACAACTAAAAGTAATACGGTGTCCTGGAACAAAAAATACATTAGGTAAAACTAAGGAAATCTGAATAAACAATGGACTTCAGTTGTTAATAATAGGGGAATCTGGATGCAGGGTATATAGGAACTCTGTACTATCTTCTCAATTTTTCTGTAAATCTAAAAATTAAAGTGTATTATTTTTTCAAGAAAGTAAGCATGTATTTAACTTAAACATATTTGTCTTGATTTTAAAAATGTTTCTGTGCCATAATTACAAAGCCTGAGTTACAAAGGTAATTTATTTGTGTGCACTAGCCCATTTGCATATTTCTTGATAACATACAATATTCCTGTATTAAATTATGCATTTCATAAGGGCACAGGCTCTAGAGTCAGGTTGCTGGCATTCATATACTGGCTTTGATAATTTTCAAGTAATCTTTGAGCAAATTATTGAAGTTTTATAGTTCTTAGTTTTTTCATCTAAAACTGGGGCAATAATATTATCTACCTTATAATTTTTTTGTAGGGACTGAATCAGATAAGACATGTAAATCACTGCTACCTAGTAAATATTCAATAATAATAGCTGTTAGATGGGCCAGCCCAGTGATGCAGCAGTTAAGTTCACACATTCCGCTTCTTGGTGGCCCGGGTTCACTGGTTCGGATCCCGGGTGCGGATGTGGCACCGCTTGGCAAAAAGCCACGCTGTGGTAGGCATCCCACGTATAAAGTAGAGGAAGATGGGCATGGATCTTAGCTCAGGGCCATTCTTCCTCAGCAAAAAGAGGAGGATTGGCAGTAGTTAGCTCAGAGCTAATCTTCCTCAAAATAAAAAATAGCTGTTAGAATTATTATTTTTAAAGAGTGTACTGACTTTAGCCATGACAAAGTAGCTGATATCACCAGCTCACAATACATAACATTAAATCTGGACAACTGTATGTAAAAATATTGTTTGCAGGCCTCAGATGGTAACCAAAGCACGTCTACAATCCTTGAAAGTAGAGCCCATTAACTAACATTCACTTCAGCTGACTTATTGAGAGAATTTTTTTCAAACTATAAAGAAGAGAAATAGAGCTCAAGTAGAGAATGACAGTCTCTCTGGGTAGAAAAGATACAGTTTACAATTTAGAGTTGTCAAGGCAGCTTGGATTTGTGCAAGCATGGTACCTGAGAGAGGGAAGTTGCAAAGAAATACTAAAAATCTGCTAAAAATTCCCCTTCATTCCTTGGCCAACTCCTAAAGTGCTTGCACAGGAGGAGATGCAATAGGTTCCTGGCAGAGAATAACTGCAGGGAAGCTGGAGAGCTGAGCAGAGATTTCCGAGCCTGCACTGTGCTGACGAGAAGGAGTTTAGATGGGAGTCCAGGTAGAAAGAGGACAAATTACTGACCACCCATGGCTTCCAGTTGAGATCTCTGAAAGGCTGCGCCTACAGCCTGGGAATAAAGGCAAAACTGAATTGGACCTGCCCTAACAAAGTTTCAACAACCTCCAGATCAAGTTGATCGCCCAGTAATACAAATGCTTGCCAGAACAAATTTCAATATTCTTTGGAGGAAACTAAAATAAGCTACAGCTTTTATCACATTTTGCAACTAAGTATGGCATATAATAAACTATTACTAGATGAGTAAGGAAGCAGAAAGCAAAGCAGCAGAAAAAATAACCCATAAAGGAGCAAAAAAGATAATCAATTTAAGCAGATCCAGAAATGATCCATATATTGAATTAGCATGCAAAGATTTCAAAATAACTATGATTAATATATTTAAAAAACAGAGGAAGAGATGGAAACATTGATGAAGAAAATGAAAATTTTCAACATAGAATTGGGATCTATGAAAAGGATATTTTATAATTATAAAATATAATACTTGAAATTAAGAATTAGACTGCTGTAATACAAGATAAGCAGAGCAGAAGATATTAGTGATCCTGAGGACAAGTAAAAAAAAAATATCCAAACTGAAGCACAGAGAGAAAAATTGAATTATTACTATAATACTATATGATATAATACTTTATGATCATATTACTATTCCATTTCCCTATTCTGTCCTTATCTACAGCTATACCCCACCACCACCACCAAGAATCCTGTTTGCAACATTTAGAAAATGGCATATGGGTTATCTCAGCAGCCATGTCATCTGGGAATATTTACTCTATGAAACAAATAAGCATAAAAAAATTTCAACCTCAAACCTAGGAAAGTAAGGCAATATAATAACATACATAACTATGCAAAAGGCTAGTCTGTAGGTAATATTGCTATAGCTGGGCATTAAAGGATGAGGAAATTCGGAGCATGATAAGATCACATAATGCTGGAATGATTCCTGAAGGAGGTGTAACCAAGAGATGAGAAAAGGAGGAGGTAAAAATTTCAGAGTCCAGAATGGACAAGAAATACTTTGGGAACAAGAAATCATGACTAATTTTTATTGTGACATATCAATGTGATAAGCTAGACCTTAATAAAGGTATTGCAAAAAAAGTGGGTACTCAAATTCTCACAATAAAAAATAAAGAAAATATCACTGAAATTGTACTTATCAGCAGTTTATTCACTATCTGTAACTCTAGCAATTTACAGGCTTCAAATTTACCTTGATTTCTACTCACCAGCCATAAAGAACATAAACTAAAAACATGGGACTCAATGTTTACACACCCACACACAAAATCAAAATTATACATTTGTTGGTTACTGAAAAACAAGGGGAAATTTAATGACATAAGAAGTATTAAAGTCTGCATTTTCTCTGTCTAAATTATTGTTATAATTACTTGTTTTATCACCTTGTTAACTTCATAAAAATGTCAATTGTGAGAAAAATCGTAAAAATCACAACTCTATCCAGTCATAAAACAATAAAAACATAACTTTTGGCTGAAAAATACAGCATTCACTCTCCTTCCTGATTATAACTATATTATAAAATAGAAACCAGTCAAAAAGAAAAAAAGAATATAGTAGTCAGATTTCTTAAAATCCTGGGAGGGAAGGGGCTGGCCCCGTGGCCGAGCGGTTAAGTTCGCTCGCTCCGCTGCAGGCGGCCCAGTGTTTCGTTGGTTCGAATCCTGGGCGCGGACATGACACTGCTCATCAAGCCACGCTGAGGCAGCGTCCCACATGCCACAACTAGAAGGACCCACAACGAAGAATATACAACTATGTACCGGGGGGCTTTGGGGAGAAAAAGGAAAAAATAAAATCTTTTTTAAAAAAAAAAATCCTGGGAGGGAAAATATCAAAATGTTAACAATTGTTATTTTGGGATGATGGATTTATGGCTATTTTTATTTCTTCTCTGTATTTTGCTATATTTTCAAAATTTCCATAATGAATACAATTTAATCCACTACAAAAAGTAAGTTATTTAAAAATTTAGGGGCTGGCCCCATGGCACAATGGTTAAGTCTGGCACACTCCACTAAGGCAGCCCAGGTTTCCAGGTTCAGATCCCAGGCACAGACCTATACCACTCATCGAGCCATGCTGTGGTGGTGACCCACATGCAAAGTGGAGTAAGGTTGGAACAGATGTTGGCTCAGGGCTAATCTTCCTCAAGCAAAAGAAGAGGAAGATTGGCAAAAGATGTCAGCTCAGAATGAATCTTCCCTACCAAAACAAAAAAAAATTTAGTTTCAAGACCTTAAATTCAGGGAACTAAATTTGACTTATCATATAAATTCAATACAGAACACATTGTCCAAATTTCCAGGGAACATTTATCTCCATAAAAATCTTCAAAATCTGCACAAAGAAAACGTTTTTTGTTTGACTATTTTATTCTTCAATAAAAGGTCCAAGAAAGAATCATATTAATAATTCACAAGGTCTTAGCTTTCTGCTGACTTAGAAGTAGAAAAATATCATGAAGTCAAGCTAAAAGTAACAACAAAAAATTTTTACTTACCTAATTTTATTTAGTATGTTAACAAGTACTCTTGAAGAGTTCCCTAACAGTCGGATTTTTAAATATTAGAAAGAAAATTAGACAAAATATCAATATAAAATAGCTATCTTTAACTTCTGATATCCTCAAACTGAATTATTTAGGATTAGAATTCACCATAGGTTTTATCTACAAACTTATCATATTTAGCTATTTCTCTATCCCTTGTAATTTAAAGATTAGGATGGACTATCCTAGGTTTAGATGAAAAAAGAACAAAAGTTCTAATTACCATTATCTTTTAAACACATAATTCTAAACTCACTCCATAGTAACTAAGTCTTGTCAGTGGAATCCTAGACTTCAGTCTTTTTGTACACGTGGGGTTTTGTTGGTGATAGCTCAGTTTCCTTACAATGGTTATATACATCTATCATCTCCAGCAGAACAATGAAGTCTCGATGCAGAAACTCTCATGGGACATCTCAGCCTTTGGCAAAAGTTGGGAAAGCAGGAAATTTCTTTATTTTCACAGAAGATTGGGAGTGACAGCAGCATCTCCATAATTCATAGCCGCTCTTCTGTTCCCTCCTCCCCACCGTTTACTTCACAATTTGGATAAGTAAAGCCTGCAATTCCAGAAGTAAATTACTGAGAAGTCACACCTTGCAAGTGTGTACAAGTGGTCAATTTTCTGTAATGCCCATGTCTTCAAAATCCCATACTTACTAACTGTCCCTTTCAATTTTCTCAAAGGATAACTTTTGGTAAAACTATTCCCAGTGTACATAAACTTGAAGAACTTTTTAAAGGTATACTTTAAAACATTAAATCCTATCATTGTACTATATAGCTCTCAGTACTTGAATTAAAGAGGCATAAGCAAATTTATGGTAGGTATGCTTTTAGAATCAAATTTATGTGGATTTTGTAGAAAACTGTCTCAAAGAATAGCAGGAAAAGTTATTGTTATGACGTTATTGTTGTCCAAATTTTTATGGACAACTTGAAAGGAAATCTTTGAGATATTCATCCTCCAGACACATCATTCCTAAAGAACACAATGTACTCTGCTAAAAGGAAAACCATAAAGTTAAAATATATGCATATATATATTCAGGCTTTAGATGTCTTAGGAGATTGCACAGTCCTTGTTGAAGGGTAAACATCACCTTGCCTCAGCAAATTCCATACCTAAAGCCTAATTCAGTTTCCATAAGTTACAAAACTGTTCTGAAATTCAGGTTGCTAATATTTTGATATTAATATCCCTCTGCCATCCATCCTTGTTTTGGTGAACTCATACAAAAATTATCCAAATGCCACAAATTTTCAAACACTCTAAATAAAAGTGTATTATCTATATCTGCAGATACATATCTATCTATCCATCTATACCATATACAATATACAAAAATCCTAAGTTGTAGACTTTAGAAGCCTTTTAACGGTTTTATTACATTTATAAAATACTTAATATCATATCAAAATAATTTGAGGCTAAATTTCCTTTCTGTGTACATTTTGCTGATATGGAAGAAAAAAATCTAATGGTAACATGCTGTCCCCTAGTGGAGATGAAAATAAACGTTTGGGGTTTGTAAATTTCCAAAACTGCAGAGAAAGCAGTGACCTACTGATAGAGTTTGAGAAAAACAAAACAGTCCTGTCCAAATGAAAAGCATTTGCCTCTAGCTCGTTTGAGTGAAACAACTCTCTCCTGAAAACCTCGATAATGAAATACTAGTGAAAATGCAATTGGGTTTACTTATTAACACAGTCATCACAAAGCACTTTTCATCTCCTTTATTCTCCATACCTAGCACAAGGCCCTTCGCATAATGTAGGCACTCAGTAAGTATTTGTGGAATGAGAATTAAGAAAAAAGAATTGGTCAACAAAACCCCAGTGGGCAACACTGCTACTTTGCTGAACAGGAACGGATAAGAAAGATAGAAAAGACTCAAACTATGCAGTGTTCAGAGCCAGAGTACAGTGGGGTAAAACATGGGCAGCCAAAAGCACCAGATGTCCAGCCTGAGGAACAAGCACTTCATTATTGTGTCAATTATTTCTAGATCTGGAACTTGTCACACTGTCATACTTTATTTTCTTACAACATCATTCTTAATATCAATCCCCTAACTTAATAAAGTTGAAAAAGCAGTCTGATACACAATGTCCTTTTTAATTAGCAAATATGTTTTGATTCTATACAACTCATGCAACAGTTACCAAGCCCTGCTACTTTTCTATGACATCCCTCACCAGTCATATCCAACCACTCTAAGTCTACATCCACACCATCCTGTACCTGGATTCCTCTAGGATGTTCTAACTGGCCACTTCTCTTTGCCCTTGCTACTGCTCTAACCCTACTAGAACAACCATTTTCACGCTATCAAACCCACATTACTTTCAGCACAAACTTCATCTTAGCATTCAAGACCACCCACAATCAAACTAATCAACCCTCCTAACCACAGTTCTCACTCCTTTACTACATGGAAATGACTGTTGTGGCCATACTGGTATAATCACTGTTATTCCTTCTCCAGTAAAATGGTTTCCCAATAATTGTCTACTTCAAATTAATATTCAGAGACCTGGTTGTGATGACTGCTTTTTATATAATCATCTACTTTACTGAACATCAGTAATTTACATTATCATAGTTTGCCTCATAATCCCTTACTAATATTTGTATTAGGTTTATAGATGTATAGGTCTTATTTTCTTAGCTAAACTGTAGATAGTAAAAAACAACTGTCCTGAATTGAATTCTAACCTCAAATAAAGTACTATACCCATAGTAGTTACTCAATAAATTAATTTGCTAATTCATTCTATAAAAATCTGGCTTTATATATTGACTATAAAGATATCTTTGAAACCTCAAAGTTTTTAGATAAAGGATACATCATTATGGAAATAATTCCCCCAAAATAAAGATAAGATAAAACTTGTATCTGTACTTGGAAACTTAAAAGATGTCAAAAGCTAGAAATTGTGCTACATGATCTCCCCTCCCATAAAAGAATGCCTGGTCTGGGAAGTAAGTGTAAAGGATATTGATAAATTTACTCTAATATACCCAAGTCAAGGGGATAAAGCCAGATGATGAGGCAAGCATTCTCTTAGATGGGGTGGCAGCATAAACAGAAAAACTACATGCTACATGTTGGTGGGCAATGGGTTCTGCTCGCAGAATGCATGAGAAATGATAGAAGGGATTGTAAGATTAATCAAAAGAGTTTCTTCTTGAGAGGATGAACCAAGTTTCATCAGAAAAACTATTAATAATTTCTCTTGGAGCAGAAAACTGATTAAATTTTTCCCAAAATCTTAATCTCAAAATTCCACAGAAAAGTGTTTACCATTGAGTTAAGAAGGAGGCTTTGAATTATAATCTACAAAAAAAAGAAAAGACTTCTATCCGTACCAGACTGATGCCAATTTTTATCATTCTCAACTAGCAAAAAACTAGCCTGGCAAAGCTCCCTCCAAGAATGGAGACCAGAAAGCATTCTTTCCAAGGGAGAAAGACACAGATGGTAGAAGACTGCCTATGGTGCCTCTTCCCAAAAGGTGTTTAAAAAATCAACAGATATATGAAACAATTTTCTAGGTGGAAAGAATTTTATGGAATCATCAGAATTAGACGTTTCGCTCTGAAATGACACTACTACATGAAGACAGCATATTAGATATTTTTTGATTTTCACTCTCAGGAAGATTCAAGAAGATGCTTCAACCATAGAAGTGGGCACAAAGTAGGAACAATTTTATGTGATAAAAGGGTTCATGCAGATATTAAATATTAAGTATTTTGAATAAAAAACCATTGGAGGTGGTGTAAAACCCACTTTTTCTCTATAAAGCTGAATTAGATAAATACAAGACATACTTGAAAATGTCTAGAATTCAAGAAAAGAATAAAGGTGTGAAAACAGAGGGAAAAGTCAAGGCATTAATTAAAGAAAGAAATTATGTAAGGGAAACCTGGGGAGAAAACACAATAGATATCGCAGAAATCATTATAAAACGTATAAGAAAATTCCCTGATTTGAATAAAGATGAGGGTCTTGCAGATAGACAGATATCATTTAGTGCATTGCAAAATTAGTGAAAGAACCCCAAAAAGAAGCCATATTCAGACAATAGCCTCAAATTTAAAGATAAAAATTCAACAGCCTCCAGCACACAACATGGATTATTTTGATTAGATAAGAAGGGCTAATGTGTAACTTCTCTGGAATGCTAAGTACCTCCAGAAAATGGGATCTAAGGAAAAAAATGCTACCTAGGAATCCCTATAAACTGTCAGAAGAACAAAAAAAAAAAAAAAAAAGGAGACACTATGGGATATGCAAGGTCTCCATACCAATTAGTGGAGGCTTTCTTAAAAAGAAAAGAAAGGAATATTTAAAGACTTATCCTATGACGAAATAAGTGAGGAAAAACAGTAAGAATGGTGACTGCTTTCAATGACTTTATTTCAAGAACTTAACTGATACCAGGTTATAGGCTATAAATTAAGATGTGAATAGACAGACATAAAGGTTTTTTCCCTTATGGAATATGTAGTCAGGCAAGTCAGATAAACACATAAATGCATTCATAATAGCAAGTTATGAAGAAAACAACAAACCAATTTAGCATCAAAACAAATCTAGTATTAGAATTTTCAGGCACAAAATATTTTTTAAACTATGCAAAAATTATCTAAATAAATAAACATGGAATCACAAAAATGAGCACAATTAGGCTCTAAAATACATACAGATTTGAAAAAGAAGACATAGAACTTTTATAAATGAAAAACATTGCTGAATTTAAACAAAAAAATCTCAAAGTTTGAATCAAACAACAGATTAGACACAGATGAAAAGAGGATTATTGAAACTGAAAACATAGTTGATGAAATTATTCAGAATTCATATCAGAGAAAATAACAAATAGAAAATGTAATAGGAGATTAAGAGATTTGGCAGATATGATAAGAATTTCTAATATATATTTAATCAGAATCCCAGAAAAGGAGAATAAGACAATGAGGAAAAATAATAAAGACATTATTGCTAAAAAATTTCCATAAGTTATGGAAGACTTGAATTCAATCATAAGGGAAACCAAATGAATTCCAAGGTGGAGAAAAAAGATGCTCAACAAGTAGACAAATTGTAAAGAAACTGTGGAACACTAAATATAGAGACAATCAAAAAGCACAGAAGACTAACAATTAGACTGATGTGACAGTCTTTCTCACAGCAACAATCGTAGCAAGAACATAATGACATATTTGCAAAGCACTAAAGACAGAAAGCAAAAGTCACTCCCAAGAACAACAAAAAAACTATCAACCTAGAAGTCTTATACTCCTCCACAAACACTGTTTATTAAGAATGAAGATAGAATATGGGGTCCTTCATCCAAAGCAAAACATAAAAGTACTCCTAAAAATACTCTGGCACTAAAGGATGTACCTCAGGTAGAAGGGAAATAATTTCAGAAGGTCTAATAGTGCAGGAAGGCATACAAAACAAAGAAGCAGCGTTAAAATAAGTAGACAAATCTTAACAAAGCAGTGTCTCCAGAAGATAATAAAAATAACATTTAAATATAGAGAATATTTAAAAGAATACTCTCTTAAATATACCATTAATACACCATTTAATTATTTCCAGCAAGAATCATCAATGCTTACTAAAATTAGCACATAAAACTATGATAAAAATTGCGAAATTGACATAGTCTCAAGGTATCTCCCCACAAGATATTTATTAATTATAAAAGGAAAATAATAAATCTTCAGCCAAGAAACATGGCAGGCACCACCTTAACCAAGATATCACAATTAACATCAACAGTAGTAAGACACATAGACATCAAGTGACCCCTGATATGATGCACTGAGAAGAATACAGTACTACTTCTCTGGTGTTCTTGCCAAAAAGGCATAGTCTGAATTTATTCATGAGAGGACATCAAACTTAAATTGAGAGACATTATACCACATAACAGGCCAGTATTCATCAAAAGTACAAGGTCATGAAAGACAAAGACTGATGATGTGTTCAAGAGTAGACGAGACTAGTAAGAGATGAAACGAAATGCAACATGTGCTTCAGGATTGGATTCTGGACCAGAAAAAGGATAACGGTGGGAAAATCAACAAAATTTAATAAGATTTATAGATTAGTAACAATGTTGCATCAAGGTTAATTCCCTGATTTTGATATTGTGAGGAGGTAAGATGTTAATATTAAGGATTTTGGGTCAAGGGTGTACAAAAATTCTTTGTACTATTTATGAAACTTTTTGTAAGTCTGAAATCATTTCAAGATGAAAAATTAAGAAGATTACTAATAGAGAAAAACACCAATGAAAAACAACAAAACAAAAATCTCAGTTAAACAGTAAAGAAAAAAATGTGAGAAAAGCAGGACAGACAGAAAGCAAAAAGTAAGGAGAGAGAAACTGTTCCAAATATTTTTCTAACTTCAATAAATGTGAATGACTAAGGTCACAGGTGGAAACACAGAAACTGGGTTAAAAACTAAACACAGCTGTATGACTTTTATAATAGCCACGGCTAAGACACCAGGACACAAAAGGCTGAGAGGCAAGTGATTGAAAAAGATATTCCAGACATGCACAAACTAAAAGAAAGCTTGGTTCACTATATTCAGTATATTCACTAGTAAAACATAGACTTTAAGATAAAAAGCATTACAGACAGAGGGCTACTATAAAAGTTATAAAGTTTCATTCACCAGAAGCAGGTTTTGGATATTGGAAATTATGAAATGCATTTTGGATAAATCTAAGATGCCAAGGAGACATCCAGGACCAAATATCAAGTAGGCAGTTGTATGTGTGAATCTGGAGCATGGCAACGAGTCATTTGCAAATGAAGGGTATTTAAAACCACAGGAGTGGGTGAGAATTCATGAGGATCACACAGGACAGTGTCCTAAGAATCTTCATTATTTAGGGATCCAACAGAAGTTAAGAAGCTGGCACGGAGTCTGAGAGGAGCAGCCATGCTGTATATAAAGGAAGAAATCAAGGCAGTGCGAGATTATGGAACTTGAGATAAAAGGACCATAAAAAAGAAAATGGTACCGTGTTATCCATTGGTATTTAGAGCTTGTTACAGGAAAAAAATGAATCAGCTATACAGAGATAAGGACAGAAAATTGTTTTTAATGTTATGGAGCAAAGCAACGCTTTAATAACAATTACTAACTATTCTGTAAAGATAAGGTTTAACAAAAAAAACACACAATTTAAAGTACACCACAAAACATTAGAATGTGAAAAGTTAATGAATAGGGTTGAAAGTCATACAGAATTTCTCATTTTATACTGTCAAGCCAATATATATTAAATCATCATATATTTTAAGTTAATAAGAAAGAAAAAAGTAAATATGAATATAAAACAAAAATAATTAGCAGTAGTATGAAACAGGACTAAAGTCTACCAAATTGCTAGGAAAAAAAAAGGCAAAGAAAATATAACACACCCTATGAGGTAAATTCCATTATTTAGAAACTTAAACCACAAGAGGTCAAATAACTTGTCTTAAATCACATAATAATGACTGAAAAACCCAGACATGACAGCAGAATAAGAATCTATAGAGTCCAAGCACTTAACAACAATATTAGGGACATTCTTATCCAAGAAAACATGCTTCTAAATGACTACAGTTTAGATTCATTAATTTTTTTTTTTTGGCTTACTTTAATATCAAATTTAAAAATATAATCCCTCTTGAGACGTTTACGTGACTCAGCAGCAATAAGCAGGCTGTGTGGTGTGTGGTCTAACATATACCCGCACCTCCAAGGTACGCATATCCTGCCTCCACAACTACAAAAAAAGAAAATTACCAAGTTAATTTATGTTTTATGACATGAACATAAACTGATGAGAGAATTAAATCTTTTGGGTCAATAATAACCAAAATTCTAACTTGTAAATTGGAACACCGATTCCAGAATTTGTAACATCCAGACAAAACGCAGAAAGTAAGCATTTTTCAGTGAATATTGACGGAGGAATTAAAAAAGGAGTTCTGCAAAAGAGATCTAGGGGATACAAAGCAAATATTTATTGAGTCAAAACGTCCTTTTCTCTTATTGTTTATATTGTCACACATCTCCACTGCAAAGTTAAACAAGAATCCTTGTCCATTTCAGGAACTGTCATACCATAAAATGATAAGCCATAGGGAACAACAAATACCAGAGTCAAGTTGCTAAGGTAAAGGCAAAAACAAAAATTTAAACCAAAACATACATTGATTTGACGGTCATGGTTGGTCGAGTTTGGCATGATCCCCGGCAGGCTCTGTTTTATATTGAGAAATGAGGAATGTTTGCTTTCTCTGCCGACATGTTTTCAGTGAGGTGTAAAGCATAAGAAAGGCTAAGCAACATTTTAATTATTGCTCCAGCATTTTAATAAACTGAAAAAGATCTGGGGAGAGCACAAATAAGCAGCACATTAGAAATCTCCTGTGGCACGCTGGAAACCTTACAAAGGAAACGCTAACATGTTTTCCACTCACTCGGCCTAAAGCATAACTCTCCAGCTTCCTGGATATGCTAATTTCATAAAGAATAATTTAAGTGTTATATAGAACACACACAATCAAAAGGAAAAGAAGAGCTACAAAATCCTTCTTCCTTTCAATTGTTTATTCATTCTGATTGGGATTGGAAGGCCTTTAAAAGACAAATAAATGCCTGATGCCTAGAAATAATTAAAATACCAGCAAAGAGGAGTAATAATTACAAGAAAGAAAATGTCCATCTGGATTATACACACATCCAGTGAAAACAGCAAGAGACACTACTGAATATTAACACTACATCATGAAAGCAAAAATGATGATAATCTTTATAAGAATATTTTAAAAGATATTTAAGGTGCTGGCCCAGTGGTGCAGTGGTTAAGTTTGCACGTTTTGCTTCAGTGGCCTGGGGTTCACCGGTTCGGGTCCCAGGTGTGGACACGGCACCACTTGGCAAGCCATGCTGAGGCAGGCGTCCCACATATAAAGTAGAGGAAGATGGGCATAGATGTTAGCTCAGGGCCAATCTTCCTCAGCAAAAAGAGGAGGGTTGGCAGCAGATGTTAGCTCAGGGCTAATCTTCCTCAAAAAAAAAAGATATTTAAAAGTAAACGAGTTCAGTGATAGAAGTTCTTACAAGTGATTATATACATCATTCTTATAAAAAGTATAGTCCTCTCATAGAATGAAATATGTATTTATTTCCATGACTTGAAAAATGAGAGGAAAACTCACACTAAGAAATCTAGCCTGCTCAGGTTTGTTTGGTTTGGTTTTAAGCACTTTACTCGAAGATAAGTTCTCTTCATTGCAGGACAAAAACAAAACAAAAACAAAAACATACACTCACACAGCTTGCCTATGAACATTGTAGCTTACAGTGGCATTCTTCTACATATTATATAACTCATCTTTTAAAATGGTAAGTCTTGCGAAGCTTAGGAAAAAAAGGGTAGGAGAAGTTTGTCCAGTTATATGGAAGAAGCCTTTGGGCTTGTTCTTCACGTTCCCGATAATCAATACTGGAGGAACGTCCTGATTTCAATAATTATTTTCATTCTGAGGTAACAGTTTCCTACACATTCCTTTATAGCATGTTACCTTTATGCGTTTAACTAATTATGTGGTATATATAAGCAATAACATGGATGTTTCAAGAAGAAAACAAAATAGACTTGTGTAATCGAACAGTAAAAAATTCCTTGTTTTCCACAAGGCACATTTTAGACATGAGATTTTAAGAGAACACAAGACTGTACAAAGAGCTTTCAATATCTCATAACATTAGTTTGGTTGCTTACAATAGGCTTATTAATCTAAAAAAGTACTTATGAGAAGATTGTGAAAATAATTGATAAATACTGTATTTTAATATGCTTGACATTTAAAAGCCCTAAGAAATGACACTAAGCTTCTAAGCACTTACTCTTCTTCCCTTCAAAACAAAATAATTACTTGTAATTTCCTGCAGTCTGAAATGTTGCTAATTTCCAGGGTGTATAAAACAGCAAAAAATCAGCTTAAACTATAGAAGAGGAATTTGAATATAGATGAGCCACGATGGACTCAAATTTCAGATAAGCCCAAAGGCAAACTGTTAGACTCATGAGGACCTATCTTGTTTGTCAAAAAACATTCAAAAGCTCCAGTAACTCTGAGCTCTGTCCAGCAACACCCACTTTCACATCAGCCACAAGACGCCAAAGACAGTTTTTAAAGGTAACAGTTTTATTTATTTATTTTTTGGTGAGGAAGATTGGCCCTGAGTTAACACCCGTGCCAATCTTCCTCTACTTTTTGTATATGGGATGCTGCCACAGCATGGTTTGATGAGTGGCATGTAGGTCCATGCCCAGGATACAAACCCATGAACCCTAGCCCACTGAAGCCGAGCGTGTAAACTTAACCACTATGCCACTGAGCCAGCCCCCAAAATAACTATTTTATAGCTAGCAGAGGATCTCTCAACATGCTAGGCCATGCCATAAATGCCATGTGATGGTGATGACGAACTCTAAAATATGGATTGTATGCCAAGCTGTGTGGTGTTTAAGAGGCATGAGAAGAAGTCACTGTGCCACATTAAACTCTGTGGAAATTCATGGATTCAGGATTTAAAAGGATTATTAATTTGTGGAGTTTTAACTACTTTACTTACAACTCTCTACATTTTAGAAAAATAGCTTGACAAATTGAGGAACAAAAGATTTTAATTAAATATAAACAAAAAAAGGGAACATAATTTGACTTGGCACTCATCTTGATTTTAAACTGCTAATCACCTCTTTTCAAGAGCCATTCAAAAACTGAATACATGAGATGGCATTTAAAATATAATTTCTTATTTTCATTGAGGAATAGGGAGAGGAAGCCACAAAACTAAGACAGGTTCCCCTTTTTTTTGAAACTATAACTAAAACATGATCTTTTAAAACTGTGAATAAACATAAAATAGAGTTTTCGTTATTTTAAATATAGTAACTACCAATTTCTTTTTTTCCAGTTATAAAATAGTCAAGCATATTCTCTGCCATTTACTCTGGGGCCATCTATGTAATATACAATTCATCTAAAAATAGCTCATTTCTTTCATGGAACCCGGTAAAATAATTTGAAAGCTTACCAAGAATAAACTCAATAAATCAATTAGAGAGTAATCACCACAAATCTGAAGATAATATGAGAAAGACAACAGCCAAGACAGGATGAGCTTTCAATGATGGGATTACAAGTAATGAGAATTATAATGATGGACTCTTTGAGGACCTCCTCTCAAAAAAGTGTTATAAATTCTAAGTACATCTTTAAAGAAGAAATCAATCAATTACTTTTTAATTTTATGAAGTGGGTTGTCTAATGGATGATGACTTAAGAATACATTAGAAAAACAAAATTGTATTCTTGTAACGATTTCTTGTTAATAAACCATTGAGAAGCTGGATCCAGGTGGTAGCCTGAGAACACAAGACCACATGCCGTCCTCATTTTAAATCCCTACAAAGGTGTATTGGTGGTGATGGTGGGATTAAAAGCACTCTTGAAGAACATACATGCACACACATACATATATGATGATATTGGAAAAGAAAGGGGAATGCTATGATGTGACTAAGAATTTTGGAGAATTTCTGAGAAATAGAAAGACACGGGATTAGACTGGAAACAAAAACCACAGGACAAAACATGGACAAGGTAGGAATCTGCTGAAGACTATTCTGGGTTGATTCAAGCAGAGAGTAAACAAATTCTAGGAGCAGAATAAGATCAGAGGCCAATCTTAAGAGTTCATTAACTATATTCTACAAAGTCAACAGGCTGGCCTATCCTTCATTCTCCACCTATATTAAAGAACTGGAAATAAAGATGTTTATCCACAGCCTAAAGTAGATCGAGTGAGCACCTGGTCTAGAGAAATAACACCACCTTAGGTTATGAGGAAGTTCTAGAAGGAAAAGGGATATTCTATAAGGGAAACAAGCTATCAGAAGTAAATGACATGTATATAGTAATAATAATGTGAACACTGTGTTAACTAAAAGATGTGATAATATACATATAATCTTCTCTAAATACAACACATTGTGAAAAAGAAGAGTTTATAATAGGATTTCAAGCTTAGTTTCAATGCATAAATAGACTGATTTAACACATTATGAAATTAAAGGAAAAACATAATAGGAACTTTTAAGTAGATTTTGTACTACTCAACACATATCCTCATTAAGAAAATAAAAACTAACGAAGGAAAAGTGGTGAGAAGAAGCATTTTTGGGGCCAGTCTGGTGGTGTAGCGGTTAAGTTAGCACAGTCTGCTTCGGCGACCTGGAGTTTGCCGGTTCAGTCCTGGGCATGGACCTACACACTGCTCATCAAGCCATGCTGAGGCAGCATCCCACGTAGAAGAACTAGAAGCACTTACAACCAGGATATACAACTATGTACTGGGACTTTAGGAGGAAAAAAAAAGAAAGAAAATGGAAACAACAGAGTGTGAATTTAGTACTAAGATACCAGTATTCCTCTTGGGAATGACCACATTTAAAAAAAAAAAAAGAATCATTTTTATTACTTTAAGAACTTCCCTTAAAGTTACAGAAAGCACAAGGATAACTGGCATCACTCCTAAAATATATCATTGCACTGGGTTTCTCAGCCGATGTAACAAGATAAGAAAATAAATAAGAGTGTCAAATATTGGCAAGTAAGACATAATCTATCCTCTTTTTAAACATAAAAAATAATCATTGGAAAATATAAAAGAACTATTAACAAAGTTCGATAAGTGGTTAGGCACAAGATCAGTTCACAAAATAATGTGACATTTCCTATATAATAGCAATAATCAATTATAAAATTTAATATTTTTAAAGATCCCATTCACAAAATTTGGTAGCTCCCAAAACATTGGCAATAACCAATTACAAAATTTAATTAAAAAGATAACCACATTAGCAAAAACAAAATAAAACTCCAAAAAAGATCATAATTAAGTCTTGAGAAAAGTCAGGTAAAGCACTGACATTTCCAAATTAAAACAGACTAATCAATAAATATTAGTAATTGCAACTTAGAAAAAGTAATTTGACTCTACATTTGTAGGATATTCAAAGAGAAAAAATCACAAAAAACTACTATTGTGTTAAATCTTACTCATCTATAGTTTTATAGCGAATGCTATTGTAAGCATTCTTAATTCCAGTTTACTTTTGTTGACTAATAAAACAATAAAATATTATGTTAGTTTGGGTCAATATTTCAGTTAAACGAATAAGTTTATGCAATATTTGAGGCTGCCATACTCTTCAGTTACAGCTACAAACGAATCAGTTTTTCTGCTCTCAGGTGTTTTAAGGGAAAAAAATAGAGAAGTATTCTTGCAAGTTTGTTAAAATTCATCTCAACTTCTTGCAAACAATACCAGTGACCAAGGATGTCATTTTCTCTTCTTTTCCCAAAGTGATACATACGACTTCAAGAAAGGAAATCTTTGGTCAGGGAAATCCAAAGTATGTTTACACAGGACGTCCTCCAGTCTGGGTTAGAGCTAATCCGTGACTTTCATGCAAGCGGTAAATCAGAGAAAAAAACGTTTCTAATCTAAAGAAGAGAAACCAGAAGACAAATAACAAAGCCAAAGGAATAACTTGGCAAGAAAGCTAGATTTGGGCGAGATTTAAGACATGGGAGTTCTTAGTAATAGAAAGAAAAAAATCAGTCAGTAGAGGAAAAGAAGATTCCAAATCAGTTTCCAAGTTGTAAGGAAGAAGGGAAAATTAGACCCAGATAACATAACACCTTAGCAGGATTCTGTAATGTACAGAATTAAGAAAAAGCCAAATATGTTGCATTTATAACAGATTATGATAATTAAAGAAATAAAGTTACTATGACTAGGGGTAAGATGAGTAAACGAGAAGGAAGGAGAAGAATATATCAATAGTAGTGAGTAATTCATAGATATCAGAAAATAATTATTTTTACTTCATGATTAAAGCAAAATATACAAATTATTTTCAGTCTTGTACTATGGTTATAAACAAGAAACACTGGTATATATTGCTTTAGTAATTGTAGCTAAGCCAGAAGAGCAAAAGCATAAAAGAAAAAGACTCAAAGTTTTAGCAATCCATTCAATTTTAATCAGTACTATCGAACATTATTTTTCAGGGAAAAATGACATTGATCCACCTTGTGACATCACACATTATGCTCCTCCTTTCTCTCTGCAATGTAACCTTATTGGCCTATTTTTAGCCTTTTGAGTTTAAGTTCTCTCTATCACAAGGCCTTCTTATACATTGCTTCCTCTCTCTAGAATGTCCTCTCTTCCATCTTAACTTTCCTTCAGATCTCTGCTTGGGTGGAAAAGTTGCTTTTCATTTTGATTCCTCTTTCTCAAGAAAGTCTGTCTTGACATCCCTGCCTAGGTCAAATACATCCGTCTTAGGCTCTCATTGTATTTTTGTCTAGCTCTTGCCTTTGTTCCAATTTTATATTTGCTCGCGTGATTCTCTCCTGGCCTGAAGCTTCATACTATGATACCAGATACCATGTTATCTTGTCTGCTTGTGCTCAGCATTGCATCCCAAGCATCTCTCATGATGTCCAAACCCGAGTAGGTCCCAGTACATATTTGTACAGAGAATTACATAATTTGAATGCATAAGTGTGTAAGGAACGAAGTTTAGTTTCTGGCACTATTCATTGATGCACTTATGCAATTCTTTCAGGAGGTAACTTTTCTTCTGTTCCTATTCTAAGTTTATATTTCATCTCCATCCCACCCTTTCCCATTCCTTCTTGATATACTATTCCAATGACCAAGAAGAACATTTCTGTTTCTGGGTTCCAACCATTCTGATATGTTGCCATTCCAACTCTCAAGACTTGGTCTTTCCTGGTTGATGACCTAGCTTCACATTAGACTTGGGACAAGAATATGAATGCACACAATTAAATAACTATTGAACTTCTTAAAAAGCTTTCCACATTCTACCTCAGATCATTTCAGATTCCATCCAAAGAATGCCTATCACACCTCCTGGAAAATAAGTTGTCCTGACTAAACTCTTCATAAGAATTAGGAGGAATAAAAATACTGAAGTCACTATAATGTTAAAAATAATAGATAAGCTGTGATTTTTTAGTTATTGGAAATAGATGATAATCTGTCTTGAAAACAAAAGAATTCATTATTTATGTTCATTGTTTGTGTTGTTAATGCACACTGGATATTTTGCAGGCAGGAGGAATTAAGAAAGAGTGAGAGAAAAGAGTCTCTTGAAAGACTCTCGAAAATCTTCAGTTAAATCACAGAGACCATCCCAAGCTGCACAGGTAGCTGAGAAATGACGTTGCTGTCTCAAATAAATTGGGTTTCTGAAATGAGGAGGAGATGAGCATCTAGTAGACTCTGTCTTGCATGTTTTATTTAATCTTTACAAGAGAATTAAACAGGTCAATAAAAAGAAAAATTCCAGGGCTGCAAATCCGTCCTTCTGTCCTCCACTGCCCATTCCCAAATTGAGGAATGGATTTCCAAAGGGCAACTGTCAACTTCCTAACACTGATCCCAGCCCTCATTCTGCCAAGTTGCAGTAATCAGGAAACTCCCTGGAATCTTCTTTCTTCCTTTTGTATACTGCTGAAGAACACATTTATTTATGGGACATACGTAATGAATCTCCGCATCTTATTTTTTAAATTAGGTCCAAACTGAATAACATCTGGAAGATATTCCCAGGAGTTTGGGATTTAAAGATGAAGGGGATCCCTATTTTCAGAATGGAATATATTTCCTGTTTTTGGTTCTTATAGGGCATTTTAGCAAATTTTCAGCGAAAAGACTTACATATTTACTTACTGGGACTTTACACTCTAAAATCTTTCTGGGTTAAGATTTTGCCTTCCGTTTACTTTGTTTCCAGTACAAGTTTTGATGACTGGGCCATGTTACTCCATTCACACAGTTACTAAATATCTATTGTATATATACATGCTACATAGGGGACCATGAGGTACACAGAAATGTGAAAACAGGTAGTTCCTATCATAAAGAGATTTATAATCTCTAAAGATTTTTTTATGGTGAAACACATACCAAAAAGTTAAAGAATAAAACAAGGGCTAACTCTGTAATATTCTCTGATAATGCCTCAAAGGCTGCTTAGGAAACAGGCAGAAAGTCAAGGAGATTAAAGCTTCTCATTCTATTCCTCAAGTAGATAAGACTCTGGTTTCATCTGTTGTATATAAAAAGGAATCTACTATACATAAAATTATTTTTGCAAAATGGATTTCATTGACAGAAACAATTTTTAAATACAAGATCATAACAGAAATGAGGAAATAAATAGTTAAGGAGTAACATACAGATAATGACATAAAGTCACTGGACCAATTCTATCTTAACAATGGTCACTGAAGCCTTCCAGGACTTGAGCTGGGAGTTCAGAAGTAGAGGGAGTAGAATAACCTAGCACCATAAAAAGGGGATGCTGCATAGACACTGGGGCCCTAAAACGCGCGCCATGTTCTCATGACTGTGAAGATAGCACCCTGACTAACAAAGGCAACAGAGGGCCCCACAGCAACAGGGTTGGATTATATTAGTTGTATAAGTTTGAAACTAGGATAGAGAACTTAGATCATATACTCAAGATAATACCCCCTGAAGATGCCTTATAAGATGATTTATGCAACAAAAGTAGTATTTTAAAAAGAATCACCTGGAAGAGAAATGATCAAAGAGGGAATGGAGCAGGGGTTCTCAACCTTAGCATTATTGTCACTTTGGGTTGGATAATTGTTATAGAGGGATGTCTTGTGCTTTGTATGATGTTTATCATCATCCATAGCCTCTACCCACTAAATGCCCATAGCACCACACTCTCAGTTGTGATAACTCAAAATGTCTCCAGATACTGCCAAATGTCTCTGGGGGCAAAATTACCTCTGGTTGAGAACCAATGGATTGGAGGTAGGGAGAGCAATTATTTTTAGATATAAAGTGAGGAAGACTTTGACTAAAGTGATGAGGACAAGATCTATACAGGGCTTACATACATAATGAAGAGAGAATATACAGAATTCTCTTATTGATTCAAATTTATAGTCTTTATAAGGGAAAAATACTACTCAAAAAAGGGAAATTAGAAAAGGAAGTATGTTTTAATGAGATGAGGGGACGTATGGAAAAAGAGATGTTGAGTGGATGATTTCTTCATATGAAACCTAAGTCTGCAGAGAATAATAATCAATAATTTCAAGAATCCGCTCTGAAGTTTTAACAGGTCAAAATAAAAACAGGAGTAAATGATACAGAATTGATCTGAGAATATGGGCAATCCTGGTATTTCTAAACTTGCTTTTGTGAATTATGATTGGAGCAGCCAGATCACATACAAATTTACCCCTTGTCAAAATATGAGAAATGTACCTAAAAACTTACCCCAAAAATTAAATTTAATCATAAAGCAAAGGTATCATGAAAAGTTCTCTATTTAAGTGAATATTACATTGAATTTTTCTGAAAAGTAAAAATAATTTTGCAGTATGATCCTTTACTAATATACTTATTTTGGAGTCTGGGTTTTTATATTGTATTTCCCTAAAAATGGAACATACTATTAAAATAGTAAATAAATAATGCTAAGTGTCCTTGGCCAAGATCTCAAAACCACTTTATTCCAATACACCTAAGCAAAGATGGAAGATTTTATGCCTTTTGACAATCACATTTTTATCATTACCGTTAGGTGCTCTTGGAAATGTTCATAGCAAAATGGAAAATCTGCAAAAGGAGATTTTAAACAGGCATAATTTCAAACGCACAGCCAGAAGGTTTTAATAAATCTAAACAAGTACAGTGTCTAGCAAAAGGTTAAAATACATCTCCACGAAGATCTATGTTTGGTCCTTGAACACTTTGTGGTTAGGTAAGACTTTATTATATAATTGATATATTGAGCTTTATGCCTTGTAATTATGTTAAGTGTTATTTGTGAAGGTTCCTTCAACTTATTTGGAATTTTGCTTCCTCAGCTGGCAGCAATTACAGATTCAAAGACCACCAGAAATAATTCTTCAGCCCCTTTCGGGATCCACAGGCTTGTTATGAGCACTTAAGCAAGCGTACAGGAACATTACACTCCAACAATAAACAGGGCCAGAGGGAAGGTTATTCTTTTGCACTAAAAAAAAATTTTCTGCTCATAAATGATTCAAAAGTCAAAAGAGAAATGATAATTCTACCAACATATGCAACTTTATCTGAAATCAGAGCCACTTTATTCATAATTTTGAACTTTGAAAGTAACAACTCACAAATTACTGACTACTTCTTGCCCAGTCAGTACATTCATCTAACAAAGCAATTTCCATATGAGCAACCACAAACATTTCTGGCTTCAGTTGTTAATCTTCCATGAAAAACTATTTCCATACTATTTTTAACTTGTATATGGCAATGATTATCTGTTTATCTCTGAAGCATGAAAACTCTTACAGTGCCCTTTCTAACGTATTTATGTACCATTTTCCCTTCCATGTCCTTGGCAGATGGAAGTATTCACATTTTCCTCCCAGGAACAAAAGTCGAGAAGCACATTGCTTTCTTTTCAACTGCCTCCTTTTTTGTTTCCCAAATTCTCAATAGCTGTTGGGCCTACTTCTCAATAGCTTTTCAATTTTACCTTCTTAGATAAAAAATGCAATTGTGTTATGCTTGAAATCAATTAATATGGAAGAGCAGATTAAATGGAAAATGAAATTCATAATTCATCTTGCCCAGCTACATATAAAATTAAGTATTAAATATTTTACCAAAAATTAGAAATTTATATTAAAAAAGCATAGAAATCCATTTGAGATATTTAAATATAGATCTGAACCAAGATTTCACACATGTCTTTTATCAAGTGTTTCAAATTAACTCATTTAATGTACTTAAAGTAACCAAATGATATGAATATTATTTTATCTTAATAGATGAGGAAAACAAACATTAGAAACATTAAGTATCTCATCCAAGTTGACAGAGCAAATAAGTGATGGTCCTGAGTATTGAATCCAGTTTCATCTGAATTTCAAAAATAACATTTTTTCTATGATTCTATGTTCTATTCTTTCTGAAGTTCAAAAAGAACCCATTACCAGCTAGACTGAGTTCAAATATGTAGATCCTGAAACAGAGCTACAAATTAATGCAAACAATTGCTAAGCAACACACGGTCTTTATTCTTAAGGAACTCATAGTTTAGTGTTGGAGACAAACATTCTATTTCCATAGTGCCTTTCAGAGCTGTCTCCATTGCATCAAATATATAAAACATCAGTACTTCACAGAGGTTTCATGGAAGAAAGCAAGTATCATTGTTTACTGGGGTGGAGTAAGAGGAGGGTAGTGGGAAGAAATATCATATATATGTACATATGTGTGTATACATGTTTATCTAATGTATTATTATATATTAATATTAAGTTAATACTTATAATAAATATAATTAATATTATGTATTATTTTTATATTATATACAATGTTACTATAATCAATATAACTGTATTATATAATTATATTTTATATTCTTTGTAATATCAACATATGTTATTTTATATATATTTATCTTCCTACTACCCTTCCTCTTACTCTGCCCCAATAAGCAATGGATACCGACTTTCTTCCTGGAAACCTTCTCTGTGAAGTGCTGATGTTCCATGTATTCAATACACACACACACACACATATATTATATACACACATATATGTATATATCATATATGGTATACCTACACATTATATATATCTTAATATGCATAAATATATATCTTATTTTAAAATTTGTATCCAGATTATGATCTCTAAAAGTATTCCCTATATGTGAAAGTTCTGAGCTCTATAATTTGTGCCATGTTTAAATTCACTAAGATAATTTCTTGAATCACTATATCACAGAAGACAAGATTAAGATACTACCTCAGAAAGGAAAACTGAGATGTTCAACTCGAGATATCTATACTTCAACTTTTCGATGTGGTTAACCATGGGAAAGGAATGGAATGGATGGATGAAAAGAGACTTTTGCTCCTCAATATATATATTTCTGTATTTTTTAAAGTGTTTTATAAAATGCATGGGATCATGTATTTATTTATTTATTTTTTAAATTTTTATTCTTTTGAGGAAGATTAGCCTTGAGCTAACATCTGCCACCAATCCTCCTCTTTTTGCTGAGGAAGACTGGCCCTGAGCTAACATCCATGCCCATCTTCCTCTACTTTATATGTGGTATGCCTACCACAGCATGGCTTGCCAAGTGGTGCCATGTCCACACCCGGGATCCGAACTAGCAAACCCCAGGCCACCAAAGCAGAATGTGCCAACTTAACCACTGCACCACAAGGCCAGCCCCTTTATTTTTTTTAATGATAACAATACCAGAGACATACGGAATTCAAAATTAACTACCCAAAGGAGAATTGAATGTTACAGACAGCTCACAAAATTTCCTTTTATCAGGATATGATTAAGAACACTATATACTATTTAAATTTAATTTTCAATCATCTTATTTCTACCAAAGGTTTAATTTTCCCTTCAACTTCAACTGACACTATACTCGAGATTTTCATTAGAGGATGAATTGCTTTGGTGGTTCTATTTTTTTTCTGTAAGCATTTCATACAGAAAAATAACTTGAGAATAAACCTAATGAATAATTCTGAGGCAGATTTAAAGATAGCTGTGACCTTTGCTTTTTCATTACCATATTGTATGCAGTACACAAACAACACATGATGAATTGTAATAGTGAATGCTTGCAATTATAATCTTGCAAAAAATATGAGCATTTAATGCTGATTAAACTAGTAATGCTCTACTAAAACTGTAGGAAAATATCCTGTAGAAAAAATATTTTACAACACAAGCTTTATTCATTTCTGAAGTGACAAAAAATGGATAATGTAAATATTAAGACGATAAAACATGCTGTAAAAATACGCAAAGTTAATAGAACATAAACTATGCCAGCTATTCTTATATATCTGGCATATTTCTCTAACTGAACTCTTTATAGCTGAAGATATTTATGTGAAAACAAGATCATCAGTTCTATAAAATGTCTGTTGTTTATTAACCACCTATAATAATAACCTTTCAGATAGGACAAATCTTCTACAGCTTAAATATCCATAATTTCTCAAGAAAATGACTTGGCTATGCAAGGATAGAACTGGCAAAAGTACTCTGTCTTGAGATGAGGGGGAAAGTTGAAAGCATCCTTGTGTAGAGCCTGAGAAATATAGAAAATAAATGTGAAGTACCTTCAAAAACTATTAACCAAGAATGCTTTAGAATCATTCAAGCATTTTTACGGGATCCTCAGAGGGTATCCACACTATACTGTGAATCTGCACTGACCTGGGTTAGCCTGTGATTCATGTTTTATCTTCCATCAGTGAGGTGTGCAAGCTTATTAGAACTGCAGTCCTGCACAAGCCCCAAACATAAACACAAGGGAAAATGTAACTTGATGATCCTAACATACTTTTCTCATTATATCAAGGTGTCTGCATATCATGAAATCATTTTTAAAAACAAAGAGTAGATTTTTCTTTAAAATTATGTTGTACTTGGACGAATGGTAGAGAGTGAGAATCATTAGTTAAAATATCTAGCAAACATTTTAAAGAACCTATTTAATCTATGAGTAGCTTACTTCATTTGAGAAGGCCATGAAGCTTTACTTGAGGAAGAGGCAGTGTGCAGTGCTGGAAAGACCATAAGGAGGAGGGAACAGGCAGTCTAGCCAAAGACCAGCGACATAAGAACATTGTAACCTTCGGTATCTCATTAAGCTTCTCCAATTCTCATTTTCTTTTTCGTCTGCAAAATAGAGATGACAAAACCTGACACGTTCCCCTCGAACCTGTTCTATCCACACCAGAACTTTTCTACAGTTTAAATGTGAGTTTTGAGAAAGTCCTGATCAAATACAACATTTTATGAAGTTAATTCTCATATGTATTTTATCACTGATTATACTACTGGGGAAAAAAATTAAATTGAAAAGCCTTTATATCACAAGTTTTTTCTGAGTAAATTGTATTCATAATAAAAATAGTTTAAAATAGAAATGTGATATAGGAATCTGACGCTTTTTTTTTCTCTTGAAACTAGACTATACTTGCCTTCAGACCCCTGGTACCCAGCATACACTAGACAATTAACAAAAATTGATGAATAATGGAAGAAAGAAAAACAAAATGCATCTCTTGTGTTACCCAGACTAAAGTCTGCTATGTTGCTTAAGAATTAATATAACTTAAATATTTCCAACTTAAATATGTTGCTTAATTTTCTATTTTGGAATTCTAAGACTAACCCTCTACAGCTGCATTGTCTTTCCAGAGCAGAAAACCTGATACAAAATGCAGAGAAGTGCCACAGTTAACAGACTCACACTCTGGTTAGTCATACTTTCCAGAAACATAATTAAATATAAGATTACTCTTATTTTGCCAACATTAAAATTCTTTGTTAAAAAAAAGTCAAGTAGAATTATTGTTCTTGATAAAGTATATATCTAAAGGAATACTATATAAGCTAGAGCTAAAAACTGGAAAGGTAAGTAGAATATTTATGTTAGTCATCAGTTTACTGTTATATGACTGATTTTTAAGAAGTATTATGTTGTACACTTTATTCATATAAGTTACTATGTAGAGACATGGAGAAATAAACTATAAAGTTGAATTGCCTCAGCTGAAGAACCAGGGAAAAGAGGCAGCAATGAAACTTTCCCTGTCTGGCCCACCGTCCACCCACAGAAACCCCCAAGGCCATCTGTCACATCTTTCTGTAGAGCGTAGTTTGAAAACCACAGCCTTATATAATCCTTTTTATCTCAATCTTGTAAGAACACCCTTTCTAATTCACAGGGAAACTTTCAAAAGGTTTGAATATTTCCCAGCATCCCCTGTATACCTGTTTCAATAATCCAGGACACATTTATTTATAAATTTCTGCCATTTTTAACAAACAGAATGGTTTTTAACATTTGAGAGTCATAAACTGCTGAGAACTATTCATTCATTTTCTAAACAACTATTTTCGGAGCACCTAGTGTGCCTCAGGCACTAAAGACAGGTGTGAAGCATTTCACATGACAAATGAGCCAATGCACATTTTGCACATTAATGCCTAAAACTGGTCAACAGACCTCAGGTTAAGAAACTTTCCTTAGTTGGTTTTCTCCACTTTGTCTAATTAGCAATCTGTTTCCTGCATCTTCTTCCTTCTATGTAAATTGGGATCTTACATCAGGGGTCAGCAAACTATGACTCTCAGAATAAATCAAGGCTACATCTTGTTTCTGCAATTAATGTACCATTGAAAGGCAACCATCCATTCATTTACTATTTGTCTACGACTGCTTGCGCACCACAGCAGTAGGGTTGAGTACCCAAAAAGCCCCTATGTCTCCTTTCACCTTTTATAAGAAAAAGAAAATTATTTTATAACAATTTATAAAAAAATATTTTGACACCTAGGCTTTAATTATACAATTTCTTAAATATTTAATCAACAGTTGACACCCGAATTTTATGCAGAACACCAAGAACCAACGTTTTAATATTTTTCTTCTCTAATTTATGTAAATGAGTTGAGAAAATAGACCCTAAATGAGCTAACAGCTGTACAGAACTTTTGACTTAGTTTTCCACAAAGACTAACAAATCTAAAATATTAAACACAAGAGATTTAAGTGAGCTATGTAAATATGAATATTAAAACATTTCATCTTAAAGGGCATACCAAGAAGGTATCATATATATTCTATCCTTCACTATAATTCTTGTCCTTCCCAGACTAGTAATTATCAGAGTGTTAGCAAGATTATTTATTTAACTACATTTGCAACTGCTTCATAAGAAAAATGTTAGTGAAGCAGTTATATGAGTAATTTTAGGCAAGTGTGGATCTTCAAACGAGTAGGAAATATGCAGGTACTCATCTAGCAAGCCCAAACATTCAACTTGTATATTAATTTAAATACAGGACCACACTTAATGTGAAAAGGTTTCTAATTTCAAGAATGAAGTTCTGTATTGTATTAAAGAGCTTATATAGGAAGAGAAAGACTTTATGTACTGAGATGCTTGGTAACTTAATATAAATGCTGACAAAATTGTTGGATTTTGAGCTAGTCATGCACAAACAATTGTTCCAAAATAGTTCCCATTTCTTAAAGAAATGTAAAATCTGTGATAAGAGTTTTCCTAGGTTTGTATTCACAGACTAATATTTTAAATTTCTTTGGCTACCTTCCTAGCCCACTGAAAATGTAACATCTACATTTTAAGTATAGACTTATAATAAATCTCCTCTTGAGAATAATGCTTAATTCAAAATTCTATCCTGTGTTAAATTCCTATGAAGTTTTAAGCATTTTTAGATTTTAGCACATTAATGCATTATAAAATCACCAGAACAAACAGTAATGAATCTCAACCATAGTTCACCTATAACTTTGTTTCTTCAAGCTCAAATAAGGATTGCAATAAGATTTCATCAAGATGATCTAAAGATGAATAATAAATAGCTGAAATACATTAAGAAAAAAATTATGGTAAATATTTGTAACAGGGTAGGCTTGGCAGTCTTATACTCTATTTGAAGCTCATGGTGGAAAAATAATGTTGGAAAAAAGATATTCTTTATTTTGTAATTGGCTGAGTTGATGAGTACAAAGCACTGAGAATAGTGCATGGCATATGGTAAGCAGTATGCAAAGTCCCCATCATGACCATTACCATCACTACCATCACCATCATTCCACCTTAGAAATACAACAACACAAACAAAAACACTCGTCTATAGACAATTTTATTCTCTAGTAGTGAATCACTTGAAAGTAAAAGTGAATGAGATGCATGCTTATGAGTATTTAGAAGGTGAAAATTTCCTGTATTTAGGAAAGACTTTGTCATAAGACACTCAGGGAATTAAAAACTCCTCTTACACAACAATTTTGAGACTAAAGTCAGTGGAAATACAAGGCCAGAAGCGTAGTAGAGAAACCCATGGACATGTATGAGATCCATTTAAGCTAGGGGTAAATAGGATGGTAAGCGTTTGTCCATAAAAACAAGTTCATGACCACCTAAGGTGAAGTACAAATAAGGTTACTGAATGTGACACTGCCACTTGCCTCCAAAAGGAATCCTTGAACACTGAACATTTAATTCTGGTTGAAGTATAAGTCTATTTATCTCATATAGGGGAATGACTAGCTATGGTTTCTGTAGTCATGTGCAAAGCACTAGTGTACCTACTGAGGGGGATCAGAATTGGCCACCCCGAAGTGTCTCTTTGTCTTGCCTTGATTACTGTTAAGAACTAAAAGCCCTGAAAGAAACTTTGACTTTCCCCCTAACTACCTAAAAGAAATTTAAGATAAAGGCCATCCCCTTGCTTTTCTTTTTCCATGTGAATTGCCTTCCTCCGCTTCGAAATCCCAAACCACTACCCCCCACATCCTCCTTTGTCTTTAGCTAAAGATGGTATTTAAGATAAGAGCCCCCAACATTTTGACAAGTTTCTCAGTTTTCCTGAGTGTCTCCCATGTATACATGTTATAAAGCTTTCTTTGATTTTGTCCTGTTAGTCTGTCTCATGTGAATTTAATTCATAGCCCAGCCAGAAGGACCCAGAGGGTAGAGGATATGTCTTCCTCCCCTATACTACCATCATTCTCTCTTAATAGTAGCACAACACAGTGACAATAGTATGGGAAATGGAATCAAGAGATGTGGTCAGACATTTTAGCTGAGGCATGTAGGACAGTTTTCAGAAATGACATTACTAAAGGGACCACCTAGGAAACTACTGGGGTAGCTCCTACCAAGAAGCGAGCAGCACCTGAGTTATAGTGGTCACAGTAGGAACAAAAACAAGGAAATGGGAAATGCCAGAAAGATGGAAGAATTTGAATTTAGAATTAGAAAGAGAGCATTTAGTTACTGGCTCTAGGGCACCAAGAAATAATCAGGGGTGATTCTTGAAGGTCATCAGATAACTAGAACAACAGTGGCTCCCCTAATAAACAGAAGAGTCAGGAGAATACAATGTTTCAGATTCCCTATGTATAAAATTGGGATGAAAACTACCTCATGGCTATAACATGGCAATTAAAGAGATAAAGCATGAAGTCTAAGCACTGTAACATGGAAAATCAGGCCCTCAATACGCTGGCCAATACTGTCTAAATGGAACTGATGGTCCTTGGGAAACGTAATCATGGTAATATTTGCAATCAAGGGGAAACTAACTCGTGTAGCTGATTTATGGTCTCATATAGTAAACTTTACATACAATTTGTTCAATAGATAAATGTCACAGAATTAACATACAATATATATATAATTGTGTGAAATAAGTAAAGCTTTTGAACCTCATCCAAGTTTTCCACAAAACTATTATGATTTTGAACTCATAAAATAAATGATGTCATGCACAATTTTTACTAGAGTTACTGATGCGGGGTCGGTGAGCCGAGGAGTCGAAAGAAAGATTTCTTAGACTCTCAAGATCTGGCAGTAGTGCTCTTTTATTTAGAGAATAGTGTGGAATAGCATGGGGACAGGACCCATGGGCAGTCAGAGCTTCTGCTGCCGCTGCTTCTGCTGCCCCCGCTGGCATGGGGACAGAGCCCATGGGCAGGCAGAGCTCCTGCTGCTGCCCCGAGTTGAGGGTTAGGGCTAAATTTAAGGCATAGGTATGTGAGTTATCTCTTTACAAGACAAAGAATATGTAAAAAAGTTAAAATGGTAGATAAGAATCAAACCGGATTGAGTAAATGGCAGAAGTCACCGCTTGAATTTTATCCTCGGCTAAAGACAAAGGAGGATTTGTGGGGGGGAGGGTCAGTTACATGAGGTTGCCAGACAGTAACCAACTTAAGTTCTTGCCTCTGGCATTGACCAAGAGCCTCTAGAGATAAGACCATCCCCCCCTCTTCCTGGCACAGAGAGGGAGGCATCTTCACAGATAGAGGTTTCCCTTAGAAATGTAAATGTTTCCCAACAAAGGGGCAAACAAATTCCACTCCTTGGAGCCTGAATCTCATCTGTAGTTTTAAAACTAACCAGCCTAAAAATCCTCATCATAAGCCATTTTAAAATTAAGCAGCCTAAAAATCCTCATCAGTTACCACAAATGCTTTTAAAACAGGGTAGTGACAAACAAAAATGGCAAGCAATAGGATATATTGCAGTATATGAGGAAGACATTTGGTGTAAACCTAATTCGGCCTGACTTTGTTTTCCCAAAAGGGCCTGCCTGTGGCCGTTGAGCACGCATTGTATATCTGCTTTAAAATATTCACTATGGCAAGAACAAATGGCCTTAAGATAAAGGTGCAACTTCTCCCCACACTGGCATTTCCTTAAGGATAAACATGTTTCCTTAGGCTAGGAACTGATTGCTGTGTTCACCTTTGACCACCCAGCTCACCTGTGACCACCCAGCTCGAAACAGCAGACCTGCCACCCTGCTGTGTTCACTGAGACAGCAGACCTACCTGCTGTTTCCATCAATCGCTGTGCCGACAGAGCAGTCTCGCGACTATTGTAAAAGGGACATTTCAATCCTATGTGAAACATCCTCTCTGGGGGTATATAACCACTCTGTGCACCCCACTTCTTCGGTGCCCTTTCTTCCTTCGGGAAGAAAGGCCCCAGGCCATGGTCCTCAGATTTTAGCTCAGAATAAACTCTCCCAAATTTTCATTTATAGATTGGTTATGGATTATTTTCATCGACACTAGTTATAATCAAATGGGAAATAATGATAATAGTAATAAAGTTATGCAATTAAAGATAAAAGAATTCTCTCTAAAATCCCTCAGCAATACCATAAAAACCTTTCTAAACCTCTGTGGTTCTCTACCTGCAAAATTTAAAGAAGGAAATAAAGGAACTAATTGGGAATTTTATGGAGTGTAAAGGTACGATATCTCCTTGCCCATCTCCAAGCCATAAGCCCTGATTCCTCATTTCCCTGTGGGTAAATTTCTGTTTGAAGGCGTTTTCCAAATAACGTGAAATGTATTGTATATTCTGTGACAAAAGGGCTTCATGCTCAACTACGGGTGGGATGTTGGGTTCAACAGGCTTTTTTACTGCCTGAGTACCCAGAGTCTTTCATAAGTCAACATAAGTTGTGAATCTCCACAAGTGGAATACAGTATACATCATTTTGCAAATAAATTTGACCATATAGTCATTCACTTCTTGGGGGGGAAGAAAACAACACGTTGTGAATCTATGCCTTAGGGTATTTCACATGAGTTTCCAATATATTATGTCATTTGAGCCTCACAACAACCAGGGGAGGAAGGCAGGGCAGATAAGGATCCAAATAGTGATAAGGAAATTTAAATTCAAAGAGATGATACGAGCAGCAAATAGTAAGATTTACCTTTAGATGTTCTGAATCTCAATTTAGCAATATAATTTAACTAAATGAGACAAAGTTTCTGATCTCAAGAATACCACCTATAAATGGGAGAAACTAACGTCTCTTCCAAATATAACATTTTACTCCATTCTATAAAATAGCTACAGTACAGTTACTAGCTAACTTTGAAATTCTTAAGTTATTTGGAAATACACTTTGTAAATTAAGCCTAAATGTGGTGGCATTCAACTTTATTAAAGCATGTGCCAAGTCAAGTATTTGATATCCCAGTAACTTTCTGTGACATCCACATTCAGTTTTCTTGGTAGAGACTGACTGCATGGTGGCTAGGAGACGGAGGAAGGCATCATAAAGCCTTTCAAGGACAAGTAACATTTCTGAAAGGACAATTAGCTGCCAGTTCTTCAATGACAACCTGAATTACAGGCTCTTTAAACTTCTTGAAAAATTATTAACTGCACATTCGCTTTAGGAGTCAAAATGCATTTTGCACATGCCTTGTTTTAAATTGTAAAAACATATATAGTCACTTATTCAACACCTTGTGTGAAAGACTTGGCCCCAACATCAAAAATTTCATCATTATGTTATTTGCAACCAGAGCAAATGATTCATATTTTGTTAAAACATACACCCCCACAGATACGCACACTCCATTATAAATTTTAGGAACTTCAAGAATATTCAAAGGATTAGGGAAATCTCTTCACCAAGATCATGACATGCAGAATATGATTCCCTAGACTTTAGGTACTTTCTTGTACTGCTGATATCCAAATAATCTGGGTGTGAATATACTTATAATCCTGTTAATATATTTAAAATAAATGTATCTCCCTTTTGGAATCCCTGAACTACATTGCTAAACTTAATTTTGGTTTACTTGATTAAAAATTGTTATTTAATCTGCTGGAATTTTTTACAAAAATCTATAGCACCCTAAAGCTTTTATTTAAAGTTACACTCATACCTACTCTAAACAACAAATCGTGTTTTAAAATTATGAGATTAAACTCTAACAATTTTGACATTCCATTTTACAACTCCTTGTATTGTTAATATACAATATTTTGTTTAATATTTTGTTTAATATACAATATTTGTTTAACAATAACTTGTAAACGATCCTTACCACCATTGAATGTTGATGTATTAGTTTTCTATTTGCTGCCATAATAAATCACCACAAATTTTGTGGTTTAAAACAACACAAATTTATTATCTTATAGTTCTGTAGATCAGAAGACTGACACAGGTCTTATTTGGGTTAAAGGCTCTGGGGGAGAATCCATTTCCTTGTCTTTTACAGCTTTCTACATGTTACCCACATTTTTTAGTTCATGGCCCCTTTCTGTCGTCAAAGCTAGCAACAGCTGGTCAAGTCTTTCTCACTGCATCTCACTCTGACTCTTCTGCCTCCCTCTTGAACTTTTAAAGACCCTTGTGATTTACACTGGGCCCACCCAGGTTATTCAGGATAACTTCCTCCATTTTAGAGAGATGCAGCTAATTGGCAAGCTTATTTGCATCTGCAACTGTAATTCCCCTTTGCCATGTAAGGTAACATACAAGTTTCAGGAATTAGGACCTGGACATTTTTGAGGGGTACTATTCCGCCTACTAGAGTTGGCCACAAGCTTATACTTTATATGCTGTCAATCAGTATCTGTGTTTAGCATCAAAGGCATTTCTAGTTAAAGAATGTTTACTAGATAAAGGCTTCAAATAATATGTAAAATAGTAAACGGCTTATTTATAGAAAACTAAGGACAAAAGCCTAAGCAACTTAGTAAGATCTTGAGCATAACTTACCATTTCAGAAATTTTAAAAGAACCCAGTGAACTTTACGATCATCAAATTTGAAATGATAAAACTAGGATGATATCACAAATCATGCCCAACCTCTCTTATAAAGAAGCAACTCGCTGGCTTCCGAAAAGCATTTGACTGAGGGAGGCCACATGCTTCGCATCTATCTCCTTTATAAACTCCCAAGGATTCACCTTTTAAATTAAACCTTCTATCAGTAGCCTGATATAAATATATGTGGTTACAACACCCACTTTAACTCCCTAACCACCCATGCCCACATTCTTCTGTGCCTGTCTCTGCCAGGCATGGTTTTCACACAACTGACATCACTTTTGTAGTAGTGGCTTAATTATCTGTCTTTAAAAATTAATCAAGTAATAAAATTTCCCATTTGAGAAAAAATTTTATTTTTTCCTACCTAAACCAAGTTAAAACTCTAAGCTCTTTGATGGTCGGAACATGTCTGCCTTATTTCGGTGCATTTACATAGTAAAAACCCCAGCACATAGTACAGATCCAAAAACTAATTGTTCAAAGAATGAATAAAGGCATATTAACAACATCTCAAGGCCTCTACCATTTTTGTCCTTACTTTCCTAACAAAATTTCCTACGGCTCTCATTATATGAATTTTGCTTTAGGTAAAATTCAACACACTCAGTTGTACTTTACAAATAATTACTGAGTACCAACTATGCGCCAGGCTCATCATATCCTTTATTAATACAATGGTGATTTAGTTCCTGCCCTCATTCATATTAACTATGGTCTTTCAGTTTTTTGATCTTAGTGTATCTGATGTTGATATCCATTCCATGAAGCATTTCTCAATCACTTCAAGCAGAAATGATCTGTCTCTTCTGGTCCTTCATATTGTCTATTCCACTCACCATGCACACTGCCTCATATGGTGATTATTTGTATACACATCGTATCTTCCCCAGTGCAATTTCTTCTCTTTTTTGGTTTTTTTTTTTTTTGGCTGGGAAAGATTTGCCCTAAGCAAATTACAGCTAAGCTCTACCTACATCTATATAATTATTTAGTCTGTTGCCTATCTTCCTCATATTTTTTTTTCTTTTTGCCTTTCTTTTTTCCTCCCCAAAGCCCCAGCACATAGTTGTATGATCTAGCCTTAAGTCCTTCCAGTTCTTCTATGTGAGCCACCACCACAGCATGGCTACTGATAGAGAAGTGGGTGGTTCCATACCCAGGAACCCAACCCAGGCAGCCAAAGCAGAGCGTGTGGAACTTTAACCACTAGGCCATCAGGGCTGCCTCCCCAGTGTAATTTCTTATATAGCCCCTTATAAGTTATTATGCACACATACACACACAGTGCTTTCAGCATAGGTGGACATAACAGGTTTTTTCTCTTAAGAATACAACCTACACAAAAATTAGGAAGGATATGTTTTCTGCTCTGAAACTCTAATTCTCATTTTCCCTGAATGTAATTCTCTTTTCTTTATCAACAGTGAAATAATTATGAATCTTGGCCAAAGATATTATACAGTAATTATTATCTTGCACATAAATAATATCTGTTTCAATCATCACTGTAGCCTAAAGAAGTTACAACGCACAAAGTTCTCCTCCCAGGACTGACCATTACAATCTTTTTCTTTCCTAATGATGTCTTAGCAATGACAGACATTTGGAGCAAACATTATGCTACCAATAGATTAACTCTATCAACTTTTCCATCACAAGGGAAGTGAGGCAAAGGCAGTACAAAATAGAGAGTTTTAAACAGAATTCAAAGTAAACTGCAAGATATATATCTTATATGCAAACTATAAGTTTTTCTGTAAAGTGTACAGAGGTGTTTTCTATAATCTTTTATGGTATGAATACAAAAGCAGCACAACAATTTTGTATGTGCGTGATAGTGAGGGATGTCCCTTCATAGAGTATGTTTGAGTTTAAAAAAGTTAGATGACCATAGATGTGTGGCCCAAATTCAGCAGACAGTGCCCAAGAGAATGTGCCTAGTTGGCAAGTGAATGAGGACTTCTTGTAGAAATCATCAGCTCTTATTTCTAACTCTTTTCAATAAGTAACAATGTCGTCTCAGGAGAGGGTACTCATGTAAGTCTGTGGAGTAGGGACAAGTTGGTTTTTTTTCTTGCCAACTAATATTTTAAAAATGCTCTTCAAGGCCTTCTTAAATAAACAAATCTGCCAAATACAATAAAAACTAGTTGATATGCTATAGTGAAACAAGTGGATAAGCAATAAACTATATCTGAAATGTTTCACTTTACCCACAGGAGAAAACAATTTCAAATGGTAAACAAAAATAAAATAAAATTCTCTCTAAGTTTTTGAAATATCTTAATATACCCTTTAGACTTGAAACAATTTGTAATCAGAAAAATGAATATTGTTTGTTAAGGATCAGGAAAGCCTCAAATTTAATTTTAAAGTTAACTATTTCCAAGTTTGAAAATTTCTTCCATTTTATTTCATTTATACTTAATCTTCAGAAAGGAAGAAAACACTTTAACCTCTAAGCAGAATTTTGGAAGAGTCATTATAATTGTGATATCATTACTGTAGACAAAGGAAAATCAATAGCAGACTCAAATCATAACTTCATATAGTCACAATGAAACCAGATTTTAGAAGAACAAACATGGAATTAAAAATAATTGGGTCTACATATGGTTTGTTTCACCAAGCCACCAAGAACCAAGTCATTGGTGATTTGGAGGAAACTGAATTGACTTGGATTCACCTGGGACGGATCCCAGGAATGTCTATTTTTAAATGCTTTCCAGAGAAGCTATGAGTGGCGAGGTTTGGCTCTTCCTGGTCAAGGTCACACATAATGTAAAGGACTTAAATGGTGAAGAAGTTGAAACATTTGCATTCTATCCTGCCACAGCACGGAAAGACAGACCTAGTCTATGACAGTATTACAAAATGCAATATCTAAAACAGCACTTTGCAGGAAATGCACAGGAAACATGCAAATGTCCTCTTCTTGTCATTGCCCGCGATTTCTCATTAAGGTCTTAGAAACTGTGATAATAAACATCACATCACTATAGGTACAGGTAGTGTGTTCAGTATTGAGGAAATCAAGGCCCTTATCTAGTATTCTCCATTTCTTCAAAGTTTAGCATTCAAGCATAACAACATTTATATTTAAAAAGATAATACATGGTATCCCTATACACTAAAATAGTTCCTAAGGATACCAGCAAATTGATCCATAAAAATTACAGCTAAGCTCTAACTACATCTATATAATTATTTAGCCTTCTAAATAGAAACATTAAGTATTAATAGATGCTCATTGTACCTCATTGGGACATTCTACATACAGTAAAACTGGTACTCTCTATTTGAGAGAGTGTTTTGTGCTGTAATTACATAAAATCTTTTACTCTTCTATTTGAATATTTTATCTAAATAAGCAAAAAGACTTTTTTAATGACAGCAGATTTATCAAAAAATCCTGTACTACACAATTTCAATGAAATATTTAGGAAACTAGGATTACTTAACAGAAAACTATTAAACTATTAAAACTATTTTCCCTCAGTTTAGGATAATCAGCAACTTACTTTTTACTTTAGAATTTTAAAAATTTATTTTAACTATTAAAACAACAACCTCTCTGTCTTATTAAGGAGGATATTATTAAGATTAATAGCTATTCAGTGGAGGATGTTGAAGTGATTCTGGTGATTAATCACCATTGTTGAGGATGCTAAATGTTTTCAACCTGAATGAAGCCCTTGACACACTCTGGAAGTATGAATCACACCCCCCCACCACCACCTCCCCCCCAGGAAGATTAGCCCTGAGCTGAAATCTCTTGCCAATTTTCCTCTTTTTTTGCTTGAGGAAGATTAGCCTTGAGCTAACATCTGTGCCAATCTTCCTCTATTTTATATGTGGGTCACCACCACAGCATGGCTGACAAGTGGTCTGGGTCCATGCCCAGGATCCAAATCTGCAAACCTGGGCTGCGGAAGAAGAGCATGCTGAACTTAACCACCAGGCCACAGGGCCAGCCCCTGAACCAAGGCTTTTTAAGGACTCTTTCCATCTCACATTAAAAATCTTGTATAGAAAAGGAAGTGCATTCTATTCCGCCATTTTTAGAGTTAAAAGAACACCACCAGCACAAAAGAGAAAAACTATGAGTAAGAGTAAAGGCTGTCAGTCAGCATTATTTTCTGAGTGAGCACCATGTGCTGTAAGGAAATGCCGAGAGTGCCATCTTCCAGTCACTAATAAAAAACAATCAAGAAATAGTTGCTTTCTTAGAACTGTTAAAAACACCCAGCAGTACAGAAATGGTACAGTAAGACAATGTAAGTGAGGTGGGTTTTGTATCTCTTAATGCCTGGATGAGCCAAATATAGTAAATCATATATTTGTTAATTTGTTGTCTCTTCCAAAGCAGGGAATATTTTGGTTCATAACAAATATTAGAAAAAGGAACTTCAAAAAACGTGAAACCATTGCCTGAAACCATTAACTTAAACCCATTAAAACCCAACTTGGGAGTGCTCAGTTTCCTTTTTCTTTGCTTAATAACCTACACATATTTCAGATAGATTTTTGAAGGAATATATAAAAAATCATATTTTAAAATATATAGTTTTTTACATATTTAAATGTATATATAGACACACATACCTAATACAGTAGGTGCACAGGAAAAATAGCCAGCATTTTGACCTGCAAGAGTTTAATTTTTATTTCTGCAGCAATACTATTACTAACTCAAAAAATCCTGTTATACATAAAGTTTTCTTCAAAATATCTGCAGAAATACTATCTTAAATGAATTTTTAGTTTCTAACTAACATATGCTTTTTAGGAAGTTCAATGCATTTTTAGAAAGAAACAAAACCAATATTGTGTGTCAGCACAAAGTCTACTCTGTATATATTATGGTGCATTTAATTGTGATTGCCTCAATTATCAAAATAATCGACATTTTGGATTTTACATATTTAGAATTCCAGCTTTTAGGGCAAAGGAGTACTTTGCTGGTAGCTTGTCTGACTTTTATTTATGTTTAGCTTTAAGAAAAATGAACAATGCAAATTTGGGGTTATTCAATAGAGTAAGAATTAAAGATCTATTAGCCTATCAGAAAGATTCATTGATAATTTCCTCTTGTAATTTCTTTATATATAAATTACTTGTGAGGCATTTAAACTATTATTTATAATATCAGTATAAGTCAGGGGTTAGCAAACTACCATCAGTGAGTCAAATCTTGCTCTGTGGCCTATTTTTGTTTAATCCATAAACTAAGAATACTTTTTATATTTTTGAAGGGTTGAAAATAATGAAAAAAATAAGAATATGAGATAGAGACTATGCACGGCCTGTGAAATCTAAACTATTTACAATCTGATCCTTTACAGAAAGACTACTGGTATAAATAATTTACTATCATTTTTTTAATTCAAAAACTTGATTTAGCCAACTTTCAGAAAGTATTTACTGCATAAAGCAAAGCAATCTGCAGGTAAATAGAATGCATACACATAAATACCTACCAAATCATATTTCTTAAACTTTTCTCACACAAAAGAACCTAATTTGTTCAATACATCATAGGTAGCAGGCAAGTATTCTTCAAGATGCTTCACATTAATTTAGTTGTATCTAAAATAGTCTCATGTCACTGAAATTATGATGCCCATCTTAGAGAGGAGGGACCTGAACTTCTAGAAGGTTAAGTAATTTTTCTTTAGAAAAATAAATTGTGTTCACTACATACTAATTAATATTTTTATTTTAAGTAACACTATCTCCCCCTAGTTTTGAACTTTCCAATCTCCCCCACTGTGATAAATTTTAGGCAGGGATGAGTAGCAACTGCTAGAATTAAATATCAAGTGCAAACAATTTCTTTAAGTGCCGTATTTTACTCCTAGTAACACAATGCCATTTTGATCTGTGTTTTATGTAGTATAGACATTTAACCACTCAACACTATAATTATAGATTTGTATTTGAAACAATTGTATCTGGAAAGCCTTTCATATAGTAAACTGTTTGAAATTTAAGGGCATGTGGCTCTCAGCGATTTAGTATGCTCAAGCAGTCTACTAAGTAGCGGTAAACAACTTGATCTTAGCAGGGGTAGTGGCCTGCCTCCCACTACCAGTGATGGGGTGAGCGAAAACCAAACAAAAACAGAACTCAAGTTCTTTATTTCCAGGAATTTAATATAAACACATTTATTAAGCACTGCTTAAGGTTTATGGGCTTGATTCCCCACATGAATTATATGTTGAATGAGAAGGAATGCTTATAAAGAGTATATCATGTCTAAATACTTATAGTGACAAGATTAAACTTCTGTTATAGAAGGGTGAGAGTAAAAACACATACCTGAATATTATACATATAAATAATCACGGATAAATTAATTCCTTAGACTTATTACCCAGATTTGAACTGGAGATTACATTTGAGATTTTCTTGTTCTTGAGACTTTATAACCAAACATAAAACTCTTTTTAATATAGTTCTCTTTGATTAATGCTTTTATATATTAATATTTTACCAGTGATTCTTACTTTAAAAATTTGAAAAATGATGTTATGGCACTTGAATACTAATGCACTGCTGCTCTGTGTGCATTGTTCTATCTTTTCTAACAAACCATGGGCCAGCTATTGCTATCATACATATTTTATATATGTCAATCGTCCTCACCTCTTAATGGTACAAAAATTCTTGCAAATCATATTTCTGCAATATCCAAGCAAGGGATCAGTGAACTCACCTCACTGAACAGGCTATAGACCAGTTCAGATATTGCTGAGTTTAATGTGGTGAGTCACATGACAAGCTGCTTATTAGGCACGTACAGTAGAAACATAATGATAGATTGAGGGAAATTACAATTTAATAAAACAAACAAAAATAGGTTTTAACCTCAGTTAGTTTGAGAAGCAACACTTTCCAGGATATGGTAGGGATATAAGGGGAAGTCAAGGGGAGGAGACAGTATAAATAAGTATGATTAAGGTCAATATAAATTTCTTAAAGACAAAACCATTCTTTACAAATTAACTAAGCAAACACAAACGGAGCTAAACCTTGTATTCTAACTGAGTTATTAAGAAGCAAAAAGTAATCACTATATAATTATGCTATCTGGAATTTAAGAAGTGTGTTTGGGTTAGTTTATCAGAGCACTGGCCGAGATTCAGACTTACAAATAGCTCTAGGGTCAACACTCATCCTCATTTTCTCTCACTTGCTTTATCTCAGTAACTGTCACTGCTCTGTCTGAGTTAGACAAGCTTTTGGCCAGTTTTGCCCACACTTGTACTTTGCAGCCAATTTCTGTGTCTGGGACAGATATCGGCAGCTTTTTCAAAGGGCTGTGCCAAGGCTTTAACATTGCTTCTTGTGGCTTACATGAGTTAAGGGAAGAAAGTCTAAATATGCTCCTAGTCTTGAGAGTCAGGTGGCAGAAGTTTTGACCACACACAGAACCGTCCACCTAGGGACCTCTGCAACTTCACCTGATTCTCCCACTCCATCCTCTCCCTCAGGGACCAGATGCTAGGATTTTATTGATGGCATCTTAGAAGATCACAGAGGCACTAAAAGACACAGCATGACTTATGAATGAATTCCTAAAATGATAGGTCTACATCTAATAAAATTCCACACTATGTCATGTGGAATATTTTCACTGCCATCAAAAGATGGAAGCTTTATGGCAAGAAATCCAGTCCTCATGTCAAATGATCATAACAGTCTTGTTGTTTCCTTTTTAAACGTTTTTTTGGAACTATAAGAAGAATCTGATAAAAGCTGTGGAACACCTTATAGGAAAGTGCTTACATCAATAGATACAAAATTTTACAGATAATTTTAGGGAGCTCATAGATCACCTGAAATGAGGTCAACAGCCCCAATTTAAGAAACTCAGATCTAATCCAATCCTTTAATTTTACAAATAGCAAAATAAAGCTACAAATAGGTGATGTCTTTTGCCTAACACAACACAGCAAGTTAGCAGTAAAGAGGTACAAGGTTTTTTACTCCAAATCTAATGCCCTGAAGAGACTCTTACAATTAATTCTTTTGATAACAAAGACTTCAAAGAAAGTCACAGGAAGCTTCTGAGAAAGAGCAGAAATACGTCTAGTGTTTTCTGAGGCACAGGAAAATCTTTCAGAGCACAAATGCTGCTTTTATTTTTTTCCTAAGGAGCCAACAAGTGAAATTCATAGCTTTTTTTTTTTCATTCTGATTTGCAGAGACAGAGGTGAGGAAGACAAGCAACTAGAGTTAAAGAAAGTACAGCAAAGGACGTCTAAGAGGTGAGAGAAGGTTCTCATATGGAAACAATAGGATTCTGCGACGTCTGTATCCATTAGGATAAAACCAAGTCATCCTGAACATTGTTGTAATTATATTAATAAAAGAATATTAATGAAATTCCTAAAACAAGACATATGTTTCAGCACCCCCTTCTAGCTAATCCCTCTCTCAGTACCTCCTCTACTCCATCATCTACACTGGCTGCAAGCCTGTAATCTGAGTCATTCTAGGCTCCTCCCTCCCCTTTGCTCCTGTCACTTTCTAAGACCTATCAATTTTACCCCTAAGTAGGTGTCTCTTGAATCCTCCTTCTGCTCTCCTCCCCACCATTCCAGCAAATCTCAAGCTCTAGTCATCTCTCATGTGGCTTTGCGTTCTTTCTACTCACATCTCTTTCTACCTCCATTTCTTTCCAATTCCCCCATCAAGCTGCTCTGAAAGGGATCTTTCTACAAAATAAATGTAATCACATTACTCTCCGGCTTGACTCTCTTCACTACAAACTTCCTCTGAAATTTAATTGGATTTCTGAAAAATTCTCAGAATGTTATATGATAATCACATTATCATTTTGCAAGGTTTAAGATAAAGAAGAATACTTATTTTGGAACACTGTATTAGCAAAGTTTGTATAACAAAAGTTGTCCCATACAGTCTTTAAATTCATTTTATACGCAAAAAAGTTTTTGTTCCTCTCGTTGAAAAAGGATGGATGCTATTTGTACAGCTGTATATTTATTACTTAAGAAAAAATGATTTAGAGCACAGTGCATATTAAAATGTAGACTGAACTTTTATTCTAGCACATAATGAGAAACAGATAAAAAATACTACTATACCCTGTGATTTGAATTTCATATTTTGAGCTTAATAAATCAGCTGGATTATTTTTTTATGATGATATGTCCTATGTTTAAAAGCTAAGAAAAAAGAGAAAATATTCTAGAATACCATTTGCAAGGACTTTTCCAGTGACATAAATCCCAGGAATACATACACCTGCGCCAGAGGTTTTATTTTTTATTTATTTTTATTAATTATTCTTATTGAGGTAACAATGGTCTATAACATTACATAAATTTCAGGTGTACATGATTATATTTCAATTTCTGTGTAGATTACATCATGTTCACCACCCAAAGACTAATTACCATCCATCACCAGGCACATGTGCCTAATCACCCCTTTTGTCCTCCCCCTCTTCCCCTCTGGTAACCAATAATCCAATCTCTGTCTCTATGTGTTTGTTTGTCAGGGTTATCTTCCATTTATGACTGAGATCATATGGTATTTGACTTTCTCCATCTGACTTAGTTCACTTAGCATAATACCCTTAAGGTCCATCCATGTTGTTGCAAATGGCAAGGTTTCATCATCTTTTATGGCTGAGTAGTATTTCATTTTGTAAATATATGACATCTTCTTTATCCATTTGTCCCTTGATGGGCACCTAGGTTGCTTCCAAGTCTTGGCTATTGTGAATAATTCCACAATGAACCTATGGGTGCATATATCTTTATGCATTCATGTTTTCATGTTCTCTGCATAAATACCCAGTAGTGGAACAGCTAGATCATTTGGTAGTTCTATTCTTAATTTTGTGAGGAATCTTCATACTGTTTTTCATAATGGCTACACCAGTTTGCATTCCCACCAGCAGTGTATGAGAGTTCCCTTTTCTCTACATCCTCTCTAACACTTGTTATTTCTTGTCTTGTTAATTATAGCCATTCTGACAGGCATGAGGTGATATCTCATTGTAGTTTTGACTTGCATTTCCCTAATAATTAGTGATGTGGAACATCTTTTCATGTGCCTGTTGGCCATCTGTATATCTTCTTTGGAGAAATGTCTGTTCAGATCTTTTGCCCATTTTTTAATTGGGTTGTCAGTTTTTTTGTTGTTGAGATGTACGAGTTCTTCAAATATTTTGGCTATTAACCTCTTATCAGATAGATGGTTTGCAAATATCTTCTCCCAATTGTTCAGTTGTCTTTTCATTTTGTTGATGGTTTCCTTTGCTTTGAGGAAGCTTTTTAGTTTGATGTAGTCCCATTTCTTTATTTTTCCTTTTGTTTCCCTTGCCTGGTCAGACATGGTACTTGAAAATATGCTGCTAAGACCGATGTCAAAGAGCATACTGCATATGTGTCCTTCTAGAATTTTGATGGTTTCAGGTCTTACATTCAAGTCTTTAATCCATTTTGAATTACTTTTTGTGTATGGTGTAAGAGAATGGTCTACTTTCATTCTTTTGATGTGGCTGTCCAGTTTTTCCAACATCATTTACTGAAGAGACTTTCCTTTGTTCATTGTATATTGTTGGCATCCTTGTTGAAAATTAGCTGTCCATACATATGTGGGCTTAGTTCTGGGCTCTAGATTCTGTTCCATTGATTTGTCTGTCTGTTTTTGTGCCAGTACCATGCTGTTTTGGTTATTATGGTTTTGTAGCATATTTTGAAAGCAGGGAGTATGATACCTCTAGCTTTGTTCTTTTTTCTCAGGATTCCTTTTGCTACTTGGGGTCTTTTGTTGTTCCATATAAATTTTAGGATTCTTTGTTCTACTGTGAAAAATGTTGTTGGAACTTTGACAGGGATTGCGTTGAATCTATAGATTGCTTTAGGAAGCATGGACATTTTAACTATGTTAATTCTTCCAATCCAAAAGCACAGAATATCTTTCCATTTCTTTGCGTTTTTTTCAACTTCTTTCAACAATGTGTTATAGTCTTCAGTGTACAGGTCTCTCTCCTCTTTCGTTTAACTTATTCCTAGGTATTTAATCCTTTTTGTTACAATCGAAAATGGGATTGTATTCTTAATTTCTCTTTCTGCTTCTTTGTTGTTAGTGTATAGAAATGCAACTGATTTTTGTATGTTGATTTTGCATCCTGCAACTTTACTGTATCCATTTATTATTTCTAAAAGTTTTTTGGTATATTCTTTAGGGTTTTCTACATATAAAATCATGTCATCTGCAAATAGTGACAGTTTCACTTCTTCCTTTCCAATTTGGATCCCTTTTATTTCTTTTTCTTGCCTGATTGCTCTGGATGGGACTTCCAATACTATGTTAAATAAGAGTGGTGAAAGCAGGCATCCTTGTCTGGTTCCTGTTCTTAGAGGGATAGCTTTCAGTTTTTCTCCATTGAGTATGATATTAGCTGTGGGTTTGTCACATGTGGCCTTTATTATGTTGATGTACTTTCCTCTATATCCATTTTATTCAGAGTTTTTATCAGAAACGGATGCTCTATCTTGTCAAATGCTTTCTCTGCATTTATTGAGATGATCATGTGGTTTTCATTTTTCATTTTTTTAATGTGGTGTATCATGTTCATTGATTTGCAGATGTTGCAGCCCCTCCAGAGGTTTAGAATCACCAAATGGGTCATGCTGACTTATCAGCATGGCACCTGACATCCTTCTGAACACTTTGCCCCATATTTCTGGGCCTTTCACTCTACGTATATCAACTAATTTGGAGTTCCCCAAACCCCATGCTCTTGAATGTATTTTTTCTTCCTATACTGTCTCTCCGATTTCCTTTTTGTAAATGTAGACATTTCTATTCATTCTTACACCTCAGAGTAGGAATCACCTATTCTTTGAGGCCCTCTCTGAAACACTTCCTCCTTTTTGCCATCCCTCTATTTCATGTATTACACATCATTGTCACCGTATACATTCTCCTTTTGAACTCTTAATTTCTAGGTAGTAGGAAATCCAATATCAAACACAGTATGGGGCAATACATATTTGTGAATAAATTGATAAAAGAAATGAACAGTTAGTTCAGAAAAATAACTCAAGCAACTGGAAAATAGAACAGGAACACATACAGGTGAACATTTTATAAAGATAACATGGCTTTTAATCTAATTTTATACTGTTACTCTCCTTTAAGAAGTTTTTTTTTTTTTTTTGTATATTTAAAACACATTACACAAAGTTCATGTATCTACAATGGCACAGAGTAAGTGGCATAAAATTAACGTGACAATCCAAAATTTTACTTTTCAGAAATCTCTTAATGAGTAGGATGATGCTCTTAAAACAGTAAATTTCTCCTTATACATTCACTTGTATCTGTGTCAGATACTGTTAGCTGTCCACTGAAGACTTTCCCCCGCTCCTCCATAATAGTAAAGTGTGACTGAGATACGGTTGCTGGCCGAGGATTGCATTTCCTAGTTCCCTTTGGTACATGTATGGCCATGTAATTAATGCCTCATTGCTAATGAAGTGCAGGCAAAAACGATGTGAGCATCTTCTATGTGACTTACTTGAGAGGAAATCTTTGGTCCAAGGCTTCTATTCTTTTCTTCTCACTTCTATTTAGTGTAGTGGCAACCAGCGACTTTGGAAGTTATGCATTAAAAATGGCAGAAGCATTATCTGCATGAAACAGCCCTGCTAAGAGACCTGGACAATCTATCTGGACTGTCATCCAAGAAAGATATAAACTTCTGGCTTGTCTGAGCCAATGCATCTTGAGATCTCCTTGTTAGAGCAATTTAATTCTTTACCCTGACTGATATAGTATCGAGCATTAGAAAACTACAAATCTTTGTATATTCTTGACCATATTATATTTTTATCCAATTTAAATAAATCCTCAAAGCAGAACTTTTAAACTATCAAATATTAATATTTACAATAAGAAACTCATCTTCTGAACTATAAAGACTTCAGATAGCAAATTTTATAAAACCTGATATAAAAAACTTTGCATCTATATTTGTAAGTGATTTGCTGACAAAGTTAAACCAACTTTTACACAGAATGGATGTGATAAAATTTCTTGTTATGAGGTCCTATAGAAAGGAGAATGCAAATGTATTAAAAAAGAACCACCTGTTGCAAACTCCACCAGGTTGATGTTTTCAAAAAATGGTTGGGTTATGTTAAAAATTTTTGAAGTTTGAGTGTAACTTCTGAATAATTAAATAAAACTAAGAAGACTCCCAGTTTCTTTTGTTACATCTGGAATATTTAATTATTAATGGGATCCTAGCTCCTTGTAAGACAGAAGTGTGAATATAAATACAAGGCAGAATTATTTAAAATCTAGTTTCTGCTAATTTTCAAGTTGACTTCATTAAGGATAGAAAGTTCTGGTTTGTCTCAATCACACATATTTTTATATTCTTTATAGAAATGAACTCTGTACTAAAGTTTATCCTCTATTTTTATCGTCAAAGGGCATTCATGAAAAAAATAGGTCTATTAAGAAAAATTGATTTTCTGTAGGAAAGTATTCAGAGACTGAGATCTTTTGTACTATAAATAAATGGGTGAAGAGAAAAGTGCTTTCTGAATACTTTTTCCCTATCATTTTAAATTCAATGAAAAAGATCGAATTACCAGCTTTGCAGCACCATTTCTCGCATTATTTTCATGGCTTTAAATAAGCTGGCCTCCTTTTGTAAAGCAGACTTCTGCCTCCTTGGGGATGCTTATCAATACCAGCACACGGAAGCTTCACTGCCCCTAGTCTTGGTGCTGACAAGGTTCACTTAGAGTGCTAAAGCATGATATTTTGTTCTTTATTAAATAAGTATCTCCTACTGAATAGATCTAAGGCTGGCTCTAATACTATGAAAGTTTATTCCAAAGTACCGAGTGGTACAAGGCTTCCTACTTGGAGATTGACTTTTTATGTTATTCTTCTTAAAATTTACATCACTTTATTTCAGAGACAGTGCTAGCCATCAGTCAGGAGCTCCCTCAACTTGTTGCCACTAAAGTTACAAAGTAGCTGCACAGGAACTTATCCTTTCTCATCACATTCTGTTACAACCCAGCAGTGTCCCTCTCCTCTTCCAGGGCCCCTGCTCAACAGGGCTCTCTATCATACTGCTTTAGACGTCCTTATGCTACTGACACCCTCTCTCTCCCATGCTGCCATCTTCTTAACTTCTCCTTAACATCAGCATGGTTTCCCATCTTAAAACAATAAAAACCTACACCTTCCAGCCTCCTGTAGGCCCATACCTTCTTCAGCAACCTCTGCACAGGTGTTATCATCGTCCTTAAATTCCCCAGCTCTCACTTAGACTTTAATTTACTGCCATTTGATTTCTTCCTAAAAATTACATTGTAACAGTTCTTGTCAAGGTTTCCACTTTCCTACATTTTAAAGCAAATGCTTTAAAATACTTAACTTACTTGATACCTTTTGAGAACCAGAGAATCCCCTGCAGTAACCAAATTTGAGCACACCATTCAGTTTGTAATATATAAACATAGGACAGTGGGTTCTATTTACAGTTACAATCTAATGGTGGCACCCGGAGGTATGAAATGTAGCAACCTGTCTTCCTGCTGTTTTGGGTTTTTTTTTGTATTTTTTTTTTAGTATTTAGTAATGTTAACCAATTCTTTTCTACTGAAATGTCCTTTTACCTTAGTTTCCACAATATCATACTCATCTGTACAGTTACTCTTTCAGAAGGTCCCCACGCCTTAACCCATCCCTTACATGTCACCTGCCTTGGGACTCTGTCCTAGGCTTTCTTCTTAGTCTTCTCCACCTCCCTGGAACACTCTATCAAATCTGTGGCTTCAATTGCCTATAAAATGGTAACACCTACATCCAATGCTAACAATAATAATAACAGACACTATTTTTGTTACTCTTATATTTTACCATGCATTTTACATGTTAACACATTTAATCCTCACAACAACTCCATGAGGAAAGTAGCATTTTTATTCCGATTTCAAAGACACAGAAAGTTAAGTTCAGAGAAGTCTAAGCAACCTGTCTATGGTCACAATGCTAGTTGGTGGCAGAGCCAAGATTTGAACGAGATAATTTGGCCTCCAAGTTTCCTTGGGATGCTTTCAACACTACTATGTTAAACCTTTACTATTGCATAGCTTCAGGTCCATACATTCAGCCTTGTCCACAGAGCCTCCTGGACTTTAGATTTTCATACATGACTACTGGATATCTCTACCTAAATTCAGCTGACTTTACAGTAATGCCAACCACATGACTGGCTAGGTCTGTATATGCAAAGCTTTTGGTCAACGGGGAGTCTCAAATGAGACAAACCAAACAAGTCCATGCCCAGATATGATCAAAATTAAGGTGATCAAGTTGAAGGAAAATATGTTCCTACTTCATTCACAAAAATACAGTTTAAATATAATACATAACTTAAATATAATTGTAATTTCAACCTTTCCAGGTGAAAAATTGTGTTTTGGGAAACTATAAATTCATGATGCTAGACATCAGTCCATTTATTTAGAGGAAATAAATTACATGAAAATGAAGACTACATGTAATATTCACTTTAAGAATGTGATTCACTCAGAGCTGTCTGAACCATTCAGACCATATATCAATTAACCAATCAGAACACAGCAATGGCCAGACCAAAGGCCATTCACAAGGAGATAAAGGTATTTGTTCCAACAAAGGAATAAAGAGTAGTAATAAAGATGTACATTTTAGGTACCATGGATATATGAAAAAGTGACTTATTCATGGTAGCTGGCAAAATGACATTTTATCCATAATAGGTGTGCACATGATAAAGGCAGAAATTCTTATCACCTTATGTTTAAGAAGACCAGTGATAGTTTGTGCCTTACGTGTGACTTTCAGTTGAGTTGTGATGCTCTAAACTTGCTTCAGTCTCAAATTCATGCCTAGAATGGAACTCATCACCTGTTCCTTCGAGCCTGCTGCCTGCCTTGTGTTCAAGATTGCAGTGAAGGACCCCATTATAGACCAAAGGTCCAGCCAGAAACATGGGTACCATCCTTGATATTTCCCTCTCGACAATTTCCAAAGTGCTTTTGTAATATAACGTCATACAGTGTTTTGATGACAGCAGTCCTGTGAGGTTGTATTATCCTCATTTTATAAATGAAGACATTTATGCTTAAAGAGTTAGGTGCTTTGCCCAAAAGCATATAACTAATAGTTATAATGTTTACTTTGTGGTGCCTCACTTAGTTAATATATTTATACACATTATCCTATTTAATCATTAGTACATTCTCGTGATTAAACTCTTTTTCTCAAATAAGGCAACTAAGAGCATGGAGAGATTAAGCCAGTCATTTGAGGATTTGAGGCAGAATTTGCACTCAAGTCTGAGTGATATGAACCCAGCTCCCCTCTGCTCCAGGCTTAAAAACTCCTCTTAATTACTTCTGCCCTTAGTAAATTGCAGAGTAGAGATCTAAATCCAATTTATCTTCCCATTAAGCAATCATTCAATTGACCAGATATCCCAGTAATGGGACATTCACTTTAATTTGACACTAAAAGATTTATAAGAAATTGTTTTACTTTAGACTTTTTTCTTGAAAACAATTCAAAAAACACTTGTGTATACTCTTACTTCTGCACAGTCTATTAAATCTAGCTGATATTTTACTAATTGAAAAACTTATGATGCATTACAAAGCTATCATTATTAAAACCTTTTTTTTTTATAACAGTGCTAGAGTTTTATTTATAGAAAACAGAGCAGAACATAAAGAAAATCTAACATACAGCAGACCCTGGAAGCTAGTTTTCTTTAGAGTAATTTTATAAGTCTCTTTTCTTTATTACCTAAAATTAAAATGCAAAATTCTTCTCTATTTGTCTTACCTAAGCCTCTCCAAGAAAAATCCAACCATCTGGATATTTTTAATTAAGCCTCTAAGTTTTATTTATGATTACATATGATAAAGGAGAAACACAGAGATTAAATGATCTAAGTTATACAAACGAATTAGCAATAGTACTAGGAGCATAACATATTTAAATTTCTTATGAACTAAACCAAGATACTTGATTTTTGACATCTGGGAAAAAGAGCTACATTTCTAAAATATTTCCAGCCATCATCAGTTCCAGTAACTAAATCAATGCCATGAACATATATTCTTGCCACTGAAGAGCAACAGAAGACTATATATGCCACAGCAGCAATCTATGTATAAAACGACCACATACGAGAAGTCACCAATTAGACTTCCTATGTTCATTTTGTCAGATGGAACCCACATGTAAATATAAAATCAAAAGTAGTCTTTTCTTCAGAAAGTACTTAGAATAAGATATTGAAAATGCCATAATTGCTTTCTTCCACTTCTCTCTCCTTCCTCCTCAACCAACTCCAGTCAGACTGCTATAAAAATTATCAGCACCCAAACATTATAAAAATGTACAACTCATGCTGGTAAACCTGGTCAGGTACACTTCAATAGAGGTCCTGCCAAGGGTACTTGCAAAGCCTTCCACAGACTGAGGGATCAGACAATCTTCACATTGTAAAATCTTTAGGTTGAACAAGGCCATGAGGTTCTAGCTACTTTACCCTCACTCTTCCTTCATTTAAAATGCTCCCAAAGCCTCTTTGAAATTTTCCTAATTGAAAGAAACTGCAGAATTCCTCTGATCACTCCGTCTAAACATGAACATCTTATGACTACCCCTTCATTCACTACCTCTTAAATATTATAATCTCCTTGTTTGTAGACAAAATTAAACCTGTGTTTCTGTTGTACAGGCTTTATTAATTACACCAGTTTTGCCTGTTTTCATTTGTAGAGTCTTAAAAGCAAAGAGATGTAACTGATACATATTTCTCTATTTAAATGGTTCTTTCTAATAGCATTGAGATAGACAGTTGCACGAACGCCGCTAAGAGTGCTGTTATAGCCTAAACTATTTTTAACAGACCAAAAGCAAAGGAAATTCTAAAACTGCTGTCAGTTATCAATTGGTTAAAAATACACTGGCCTCTCCAGAGCCTCCAATGTCTGCTTGCTATCTACTGTTCCAAGTTTAAACTCTTCAGACTACTTTACAAGACGCCCACTGCATGGCCTTACTGGGTGTCCAGTATTCTTTGATATGGACCCAGCTCCCCTCTGCTCCAGGTGTCCTGCTCCTTCCCTCCTCTTCACCTTTGCCATTGCCCTTCTATCTTCTTCTCTTCGATGTGAGAATACATTCCTAAGACTGCTCGTAGCCTCTTCTAGATGGATCTCCTGTTATTCACACCATATATCCAGTGCACTGTGTCAATATGCAAATATGAGACACTGAATATTTGTTTCTTTTCTTCTTTCCTCTTATATATGATTTGTTTGTTCTTAAAATCCTCTAAGAAACTTTTCTCATTCCTTGATGTGATCTTAGCATTTGACCAACTACCATGCAATAATTTGAGGCAGAAAACACAAAAATTATATTATTTACATAAATAAAGTGACAAGATCAAGCAAAACAACAGAAACATAAGTCCATATCCCCTTGGTGTGAACTGGCTAACAGAGAATTTGTGGTAACTGCCAAGTAGCTGCTCACTTGGATACCAACAAATACTTCTTACAGTTTGATTGACTATAGACAATATGCTTCTTTTTTTAAAAAACCATTTATGTAAAACTGTTAAAAATTAAGTAAACAAAGAGACAGCACTACATAATGGAATATGAAAAGGTAAATCTGGAAATCCTTCTTTGTATACAAACTATTATTAATACATACAACATTGGAATAGATTTCTATAATGGAGATATAAAATAATAAATTGACACATTAATATTTTAATACCTAGCATCAGTGTTTTCAGTCTCATTAAACCTGCATGAATAAGAATGCACACCAATACAAGAGTGAAGTAAAATATGCACACACGCACATCAGTGACATAGCACTGAAATGAGACTTGACATCGACATTCCCATTGAAATGAGAAGACGTTTGTTATTAAAACAAGAGACTTCTAACTTCATTTAGTAAGAAATAGTAGAGTGTTTATCTAAAAAATTCTAAAAAACCTCAAAGGCTGTACAAATAAATTCTCTTGTTCAATTTAGTCAGACCGAAAGTTATGGTTAACTAGCACACTCTAAAAGGGGGGAAAAAGTATACCATGTGGCTTTGTTTACACAACTCTTAATGAAAGTAAAGTTTCTCAACAAACAGGTAATGGTAACTATGCAAGCAGTTATAATTAGATTTGGCTAACAGTATCTGGCAGAGCAATGGTCCCTGAAGGGGCTTCTCAAATAAAATCACCACCTCACACAGTTAAGCACTTGTAGTCAATGCCAACATATATGGCAAATTTTGTTAGAGAAGTTTCAGGCATGTAGAATTTAAGAAATTGAAATCTAACTCCCAGAAGCATGACTTTCTATACTCCGTAGCTTGCAGAATCTCACCATCATGCCTGTCTTACGCAAATAAAAAAGACCATGGAAATCACCTCTTATTTCCACTTTGGTACATGGCTTATATCTTCCCTAACTTAAAAAAGGCAAGACATCATTCGAATGGATAAAAATACTACTGGGACACATTAAAAAGTACATGTACTGCATTAACTAAAAAGAAATGAATGATAGGAAATCATAAGGTAGAAATATTCAATCCATTCTCATTTAAAGAAATAGAAATTTTGTTGAAAGATAAAACAAGTTCCAGCAGTACACTTTATATTTTGTCTAATACATTTTCATAATTAAATATTGCTCATCATAATCTAAAACTGAGAGCCAGGAAGGTGATTTATACCTAAATGGAGTATTTCTCATAAACTGGTAAAATGACCACATTTTACAAAGCATTAAACAGTCATAGGGGAGCACACTCACTCAGTCACCAAGAATGTACGCAGCTTAAGGATGAAGTACTAAGGCTTTAAAATTCAAGATAGAAAAATGAGTGCAATGAATTTAATTTAATGTCCAGCTAACCCACAATGTGACTCAGTTGCCTAAGAATAACTGGTCCTGAACCAGAGATCTTTCTGCCCCCTGTTACATCAGCATTCACCAGTGCCTCTCTCAAGGATTGTGTCAGGAAAGGAAACTGTAGCATTCATACACTTCCTCTAGACAATTGGCAAAGTAAGGTTATTTCCAACAATAGTCCTTTTGTCTACCTAGATAATATAAAACGACTCTCCTTCGGTCCAGAAAAATGAGAAGCACTGTACTAAGGGAAAATAAAGACAAACATAAACGCTAATATTAAATTATAAGCAAATAATTTAGACTTTCCTGGTAGACATAATAATATACTGGTTTTAGGAAGCTTTAAATTTCTGTGACCAGGAGCTAACATTTTTAATTAGCCCATATATTAAAGGGAATTTTTAGGCCTTAAATAAATTAAAATAGGCTATTATAACTGAATAAAACATGGAAGTATAAATCACAAGCATCCCATAAAATAGGATATGATTCCTTCTGATAATTTATGGAATTGATTCTTTGTCTAATCTTTTTGAGAGTGTTATTTGCCTGTGTTCTCCTATTTCCTTTGTGGGGACAGAAAGCAAACAATTAAAACTGTACATAATTAATTAGAAAATAATTAAGAAATGGGCAGCCAGAGGAGAAACATTGGAACCCAAGATCTTTAGAAAATTTTTACAGAATAGATTTTAGCTGAGAGACATTATTTTTAATCTCTCACTATTGCCTATCAAGAGGCACCTGCATAGCATCAGCAAACACTTAAAATGTTACTTCTACTTTTTATCTAACTCAGCACCATCTGCCCAGCGCTTTATGATTAAGAAACTAATTCAGGGGTCAGCCCAGTGGCCTAGTGATTGGGTTCGTATGCTCTGCTTTGGAGGCCCAGGGTTTGCAGCTTCGGATCCCTGGCTTGGACCTCGCACTGCTCATGAAGCCATGCTGTGGCAGTGTCCCATGTAAGTGAGAGGAATATTGGCACAGATGTTAGCTGAGCAGCAATCTTCCTCACATACACACACAAAAGTGGTTCCTATTAAAATTTTGACAATGAAATATACGTTTTCATAAATTTTACATAATTTTTGCTTAAAATGTATCTTATTGGTTTTTAACCTCAAAAGTTCTCCCCTAACTCACCAGTTGAGTCTAATCAAAAGGTATTTTCCAAGAAAAGCTGTTTAAAACAAAAAATGAATTTTCCCTTAGAAATAAGTGCTATCAGAGGTTCTGTATATTTTTCCCTTGCCAAGATAAGATTTATTTATTTAAGATTTATTACACATTCTTTAAAAGGTACACTTGCTCATTGGCATCTTCCAAGTACCAACACTTTTGATAATCACAGTAAAAATATTTTGAAGTAGTATATTTAGATAAAAAGGTAAACTATGTTACAAATAGTACCATAGTTTTCTCCCCTTCCTATTGAAAACGTCATTTCAGTCTCACATACTTGCTTTGCATCCCTCCCCAAACTGGCAAAGGATGGCTGCTCTTCCACCTCCTACACACTCTTAATTTGGTAATTAGAAAAATTAAGGGGAAAATGTGCTTATCAGGCAGCTGCAGAGGTGGGTTCTATACTTAGGGAGTGGGAACAGTCAGAAACAGTGTGGCATGTGACATAAGGATTGGGTAGTAAGGGACAAAAAGGGGTAGAGAGTAGAAGACAGGTATATCCCATAACACAGGATATTTCTTCCTGCAGTGACAGCACTGTTGGGCAAGAACATGAGCTTTGGAAAAATGACATTTGGGTATATGGATCATTTCTATGTCAGGTTTTTAAAGGGGTTGCTAATATTTGATAGTGTATCAACACATTTTGATAATGTAGACAAATGAAGACTACTCAACAGCTTTTCTTTTATGAATTATATATGCACGATTATAAATATTTTTTTGTGGAGCTCATATTTATCCCATGTGACCTGTAGGTCTAGAAAAGGTGTGGAAGTGATGGATAAAAGATATTTAACATTTCAATCTCAATCCCAATTATTTTAGGAATATTTAATCAGGACACAAGGGATCCTGGGGTGTATAAAGACCTTTTAACAAACATCAATTTAAATATAGAGAAGTCATCAGTACACCCAACATACAAAAGGAATGCTTTTCTTCCTAAGAAACTAAAACTGTCTCCTCATATATTAAAATTCATGATATCCATGAATGAAACATTGATGTACTTTGTTTTTAATTGGATGAACTCATAATTCTCTATAGTCTTGTCAAAATATTTTTAATTATGGAGTCAATATTTAAAAATTTAAACTAGTTTAGATATATATTCTTTTAGAGGTAAATTAGTTCAATGGACTTCAGTAAGTCTCAACCTAGGTGCACAGAGAAATCACCTGGGAAGCTTACAGATGCTTGAGCCCAACCCCAGACCAATTCAATGAAAAACTCGAGGGCTAGAGCCTAAACACAAATATAACTAAGTTGCCCCAGGTGATTTTAACACAGGCTGGAGGAAAATCAAGGCTCTCATCCCATAACTAGGTCTTCTGTGGAATATATTAAATTGGCACTCTAAGAAAAAGTTTCCCATCGTCAAATGTTTGAGACCTAAACCTAGAATAATCACTATATTTAATTGATGTCTGAAGTATTCTTTTAATGATAGAGAATAAGACGAGTATTTCTACCTCACCACTACATTTAATGTAGTTGAGCAAGTCCTAGTCAATGCTATCATAAAAGAAAAAGAAATAAGATACATAATAGCCTGAAGGGAAGATTCAGATTGTTACTATATGCAGACTACATGATCTGCTTACAAAACTAATAAAACCAACAACTAAAGTCTTAAAACTAATCAAAAAGTTCAGCATGATGACCAAATAAAAGATCAATTTATAAGAATCAGTGGCACTCCTATAATTTAGCAATAAATACATACAGAATATGATAAAAATAAGAAAGAATACTAAGAAAAGCTATTCAGTAAATCGGAAAAAAGTATTCATGAATCCCTATAGAAAAAAAGGTTAAAAACCTTATAAAAGGCATAAAGAAGAACTGAATAAATAAAGAGATACTCCATGTCATTCAATGGGATAACTTACTGCTAATATAATCATTCTCTCCAAGTTTAACTATATATTTAAGGCACTCTCAATAAAATTTCCAGCTGCATTTCTTTAAGAATACTAATTAGTAGATGGCATGGAAACAAGTAGCTCACTATACTGAAAAAAAATGTTTTAATTCAATTCTTATCTATAACAATATAAAAATTGGATTCCTTACAGACTAAAATTTCCAAATGTGGAAGATAAATCAATGAGTTAATGGAAGATAATGTAGGAGAATACATTACCTTTGTTACCTAGGGTGAGGAAAGGCTTCTTTAAAAACTCCAGAAAAAAAAAAAGTCTACACACTATATGGTTCAATTTACAACACAGTCTAGAAAACACAAAACTATAGGGGCAAAAGATAAGCAATTAGTAGTTGCCAGGGACTAGGGGTAAGGCAGGAGGCACTGCAAAAAAAAATGGCTGCAAATAGACACAAGAAAACTTTTGGGAATGACATAAATGTTTGATATCTTGCTTTTGATGGTAACGGCGGAACTATATACCTTTGTCAAAACTCAATAAACTGTACACTTTAAAAGAGAATTTTATTGTATGTAAATTATACTTTAATAAATCTAACCCTCAAAAAACCCTCTAAACCATAAATTATAAGGTTGAAAATTGATTAACTTATTACATAAATATTAAGGATTTATATTCAAAGAAGGGCAACATGAAAAATATTAGCATTTGGAGAAAAGATACTTGCAATGTCTAAAACCAACAAGGGATGAATACACAAAGAATTCCTGAAAATCAATAAGAAAAAGATTGACACCTTAACAAAAGTATGACCAAGGCTAGGATTAGACCAATCACAAAAGAACAAAATCCAAAATGATAATAAGTATGCGAAAAAATTGTTCAACTCATTAGTAATAACAAAGATGAAAACTGAAGCAAGACATCAATCACACTCAGACTGGTAAAGGTGAGGAGGGTGAATACTGTCAAAAGTGGGAGGTTTCTGGGGATTTAGAAACTTTCATGCACTGCTAATGGAACTGTAGATTAACAAAGAGATTTTGGAAACTGAGTTCCTATTTTTAGATATCAATTTCTTCCCCCACTGACTCTGTCTCTATTTTCTCTTTTTCTCCACAAACAGCTTACCTTCTGATACTTACTTGTCTATTTGCTCCCAGTAAAATGTTAGCTACCGTGAAGTTAGGAGGTTTTGTCAGTTTTGTTTACTACTGTACCTCTTAAGTCTAGAATGGTGTATAGAACACTGAAGAATTCAGGACGTATTTCTGAATAAATTAGTAAATATTTCCCGTCTTAAACAATATTGACGAAGTTGCCATTTAAATACATTTACAATTTTAAGGTTAAAAGTCTGTATAATATCCTTGGTTCAAGCAAAAGGTCATTTCTCCACTAAAACTATTTAGAAAATGGGTGTATGTGCAGTGGAATATCTCTGTAACACAGAGAATTCCTGAATTACAATAGCTTACTTAATAACACTATTAATTTTATATTTTTCCTTGTACGAAAATATGCAAAAAAGTAAACAAAAATCGTTTTTATGTAACCTAAAAGTTATGAAGATGAGCATAATAGAGGTGGATTAAATACTTGTTGAATTAATAAATGAATATTCGAGCTGGGCTGCCAATTTGATCAAAGTCAATGTGATCAATGAAGATAATAAGACATAATAGGCTGCTTACTTAGGTAGAAATTTTTTCGATGGAAAAATAAAAAATCAAATGAAGTGAATATACCCCTCTGATATAGCAACTACTGTGGCACTGGCTTTAATTCTTAAGTGTAGAATCAAGGATACATTGAAAACATCCTTTCAGTGAAAATAAGTGATCGCTTGATATCAACATCCAGATCTAACTCAGAAAACTGAATTATATAAAAATCTCAAACATAGGGGGAAATGTAAGGGTCATGATTGGCAACCTTCATCTTATGAAGAAGGGGTGAGCAAATCTTTTCTGTAAAGGGGCACATAATAAGTATTTTAGGCTTTGTGGGCCATATGGTCTCTGCCACAACTACTCAACGCTCCTTCTATAGTATGAAAGCAGCCATAGACAACACAAGTGAATGAATGTGGCCATATTCAATAAAATTTTAGCTACAAAAACAAGCAATCTGTAGATCTGGCCCATGGGGGGCAATTTTCCAATCCTTATTAAAAATCCACTTCCAACTAAGAGTCAATTATAAATGAGAAGTCACCAGTCTTTTACGAATATTCACAAGGAAAAAGTATTAAATGAAAAAGATAGAGAAACTGCGGTTTAAAAAGTTACAGAATTAGAATAAAAGGTTGGTACCCAGGTCTAATTTTATTTTTTCTTAACATGAAGTACACAATCAACTACAAAATACTTACATGGCATAATTTTAATTTTTAAAATGTAAAGCATGGAGATTTATAAGGAATTCTTTAAAGAAAAGCCAATGGATTTTAAATTATTTAGAAGAATTTTATCTTTTAGTTAACATACTCCAAACAGGATTTCAAAGTAACTCTCACATTATTCAACAAAAAGCTCAAGTTAAGATCAAAATAATCTATAACAATTTTCATCCTACATTTTAAGGGATAAAATAAAATTTTTTTAACCAATTAGAAGATACAACTCAGGCCTCCAACTGGAAGAATAGGAGGTAATTTTGTTCCTTTTTGAACATCTGGAAATTCTTTATAGTTATACGCTCATATGACTCAGTGGAAATGTACTGCATTTTTAGGCAGTACATAGAAATCAGTGAAAATGGTTCTCAGAAGCAAAGGTTTAACATTAAAGTTAAAATGAGTTTGTAAACATACATAAAGGAAAGCTGAAAACTGGAAAAATGTGAAAATTTGATGTTTAGAAGTCTTAAACTGATCAGTTTTAAATATAATATAAACCCAAATCACAGTACCCTTAAAGTATTTTAATTTAAAATAAGCAATACATTGATAGTGCATTAAAAAGTCATCATCTCTCAATATATTATTTGTTCTAATTAATGTGTTTCTACTTTAATATATTTCCATACACATTACTTGTTTTTAAAAGATGTTTACTTCCAAGGGAACAAACATCTATTCTAAATGCATGCAATTATTCTAATTCCCCCTTGATCGCTAGTGAAAATAAAAAAAATCAGACAAAAAGATTGACACTTTTCTCCATCTTGTCCTTCTGTGTCTATAACCCCTGAAGGACCAGAGAACTGTAAGAATAATTTGTTTCCACACCTATCTTTATGGGGGTTTTTCTTGTTTTGCTTTGTTTTGGTTTTTTTGGTTTTCTTTTGTAAGCTTTCCAGTATTACTCCATCATATTCATTATTTTCTTCTTCTTCTTTTTAAAAAGGAACTACATTTCTCATTTCCTAGGTTAGTCTAAAAAGTGGAAATAATGAGAAAACAATGTTTTAATAATTATATAAATTATGTAATAATTATGTAGAGATTTTAAATTTAATTTCACAGATGAAGGAGAAAAAAAGGAAATATAAATTGTGCTTGGAAGAGATTGCTATAGAATGCAGAGCCCCAAAGATTTTAGCATTTCTTTTAGAGCTCTCTGAGCTTTTATGTGAAATTAAGCAGGATAAAAGTCTCTCCCATTGACGATGAAAGTACTGCGCATTTCAGAAAACGGTGGAGTGAATAGAGTCACGTGTATCTAAAGACAGTCTTAAAAGACATTGGTGAATAACTTCTCATTTATTGTGGGACCAATGGAACCCTAAGTTGTCAACACTTTTATCTTATGAAGAATTGTGGTTAGAAGATGGTAAGTTCATAGAATGCATGCATCCTGACGATACTAGGCTCTATACTCTAGCTTCGAAATGAATAACCTCAAGTCCTTACTTCCAAGGCTTCATCATATTAAGAGAAAAAAATTTCAACTATCTTCTTTGGGAAGAAAAATATGACTATTAAAATAATAAAATTTTTAAGTAGAAGAGACAGAATGCCAGTTTAATTACTACAGGAAATTGTTTTCCCAGTAACTATGAGTCATTCTGGACTTAAAAGTTGTTGCATGTTTTGTTATCAGTCCCAAAGCCTCTGAACTTTGACACTATCCAAAGCAATACTATGGATCAAACCTAAAATTTAGTACAAAACCAAATTTAGCTTTAATACAGGCAGTTTTATCATTTTCCATCATTCTCACTTTTGGAAAGCTGAACTCACAAATTTAGTGGGAGGGGTATTTTTTATCATGAAAGAAATTATGATAAAAACTCATATGTAGGATTTATTTAATGGATATATCATCAAGAATTTGTTTTATAATATACAGAAATTTCATATGGATGTTTCTTATAATGACTTTTCTTTATCCAAACTCAACAACAGTAATCCAAGTCTTTAGCCTTTCAGAGCTACAAGTTCACAGAAGTCCCTGGGAGCCAGGAGTGCAAGGGAACCAGAGATGACAGAGTGGAAGAAAGAGACCCCTTAAATCTGTGTATGAAGTCCTAGTGAATACTGAACTGCACATGTGTGGATTGACTCAAATGGATATTGCAAAGGATATGAAAAGTGAACTATGATGCAGAACATTGCCCAGGTCCCAGACATGCCCCTGATAGCATGCAAGTGGGATGACCCGATAACAATGCAAAGCCTTGAAAAACTAAATTGACATTGAAACCACAGCCCTCAGGAGGCAGGTTAGGATTTTTAATCTGAATATAATTAGGTGGATTGATTGTTCAAACAAATCAACACCACTGGTAAGATTTTAACAGGATATAGAATTTCATAATATAATATTCAAAATGGATAGGATACAATAAAAAATTTACTTAGCACACAAAGAACCAGGAAAATCTCAACAGCTCTCAAGGGAAAAGATAATCAATAGACATCAACCTTGAAATGACCCAAAGGTTGGAATTATCAAAGACGTGTAAGCAGTTATAATAACAATGCCTTGTGAAGTAAGAACAAAAACTCTTGAAATGAATTGAATGATAGATTTCTCAGCAAAGGAAATATAAATTACAATCAAATTCAAAAATGGGAAAAGAACTTGAAGAGACATTTCTCCAAAGATATACAAATGGCTAATAACCACATGAAAAGATGCTCAATATCTAACCATCAGGTAAATGCGAATCAAAACTATAATAACATACCACTTCACACTAATTAGAATGGCTATCATCAAAAGAAAAAAAAAACCCAAAAACAAAACCAGAAAATAACAAGTGTCAAGTGTAGGTGAGCATGTAGAGAAATTGGAAGCTATGAGCACTGTTGGTGGGAATGTAAAGTGGTGCAACTGCTAGGGAAAATGGGGTAGCAGTTCCTCAGAAAATCAAACATATAATTAAACGTATGATCCAGAAATTTGACTTCTGGATATATACCCCAAATAACTGAAAGCAGAGTCTTGAAAAGACATTTATATATGCATGTTCACAGCAGCATTATTCACAATAGTTAACCCCTATGTCCATCAATGAATGAATGGATAAAGAAAATTGTATACATACATACAATAGAATATTATTCATCCTTAAAAAGAAAGTAAATTCTGACACATACTACATATAAGTACCTTGAGACATTATGCTAAGTGGAATAAGCCAGACATAAAAAGATAAATACTGTATAATACCATTCAGATATGGTATTTAGAATAATCAAATGCATAGAAATGAAAAGTAGAATGGTGGTTGCCAGGGGCTGGAAGTAAGGGGAGTAGAGAGTTATCGTTTAATGGGTACAGAGTTTCAGTTTTGCAAGATAAAAATGTTCTCTGGATGGATGGCAGGGATGCTTGTACAACAACTTGAATGTACTTATTGCCACCAAACTGCATACTTAAAAATGGTTAAAATGGTAAATTTTGGTTATGTATATTTACCAGAATTTAAACAAATAAAAAGAAAAAAATCATTAAAAAGAAACAAAGGGAAATTTTATAATTTAAAAACACAATAACTGAAATTTGAGCAGGATAAGCTTCAATAACTCTTGAAGTCAATACAGGAGTTACTGTCAAGACAGACCATTAAAAATTTCCAAATCTGAATAAAAGAGAAAAAATAATTAAAAACAACTCAACAGAGACTCAGAAACCTGTAAGACAACATAAATATCAAATCTGATGTGTATCCATGGAGTTTCAAAAGGAGGAGAGAAAGATCGATGCATAAAAAAACATTTTTGGAAATAATGACTTTCCAAATTTGACCAAAAAATACATTTATTTTCAAATTCAAAAACCTGCAAGCCCCAAACAAGATAAGCAAAGAAAATCATGACCAAATGCATCCTTAATCTAACAGGTAAAAACTAAAGATTAAGAAAATACTTACAAGCAGCCAGAGAAAAAAATGACACATTACATATAGGAGAGCAATAAATTAAATGTTTTCAGATTGCTTAATAGATACCATAGAAGCGAGATAATAGTGCAACATCATCCTTAGTGCTGAAAGAAAATAACTGTCAACCTAGAATTCTATAACCAGTGAAAATATCCTCTAGAAATCGAGGCAAAATAAACACATTCTGAAATGAAAAGTAAAAGAATTTATCAGCAGCAGATCTGCTCTAAAAGAAACGCCAATAGAAATTCCTAAGACAGAACAGAAATGATACTAGAAGCAAATTTGGAATTCAGGAATGAAGGAAGATCAATAGAATGGGTAAATATAAGGCAAACTAGTTTTTCTCTTTGTAAGTTTGTTCAATGACTCTATGACTCTATGAAACAAAAATTATGCTGTTGAATGAGTTTCAGTGTGTGTGGATATAATACATATGGCAACTACAACATACAGGGGGAAGGGTAAAAGGAAGCTACACGGTTGCAGAGTTTCCACATTTCACTTCAAACAAATAAAATGTTAACCTTAAGTAGACTGTGAAAGGTTATCTATGTATATTATGATAAACAAACCAATCAAAAATAGACAGAGATGGCTAAAAACAAATAATAAATTAAATTGTAATACTAACAAATATTCAAATAATCCAAAAGAATGCAGGAAAGGGAAAGCAGAAAAATGAAGAAACAGAGTACAAACATAAAACAATTATAAGTGGTAGATCTAAATCTGTCAATGTCAATAGTTACATTAAATGCAAATGATCTAAACAAATAAAAGAAAAAATCAAATTGGATTTTAAAAATAAATAAAAATACACTGTCTACAACAAAGCAATTTTAATAAAATGACATTGCTAGGATAAAAATAATGAAGGAAGGAAATAAACCATGAAAACACCAACTTAGAGAAAGCTGTAATGAAAATATTAATTTCAAATAAAGAAGACTTTAGGTCAAGGGAAATTCCCCGGGGTCAAAAGGGCATTACACAATGATAAGAAAGTCAGTTTCCCAAGAAGATATAACCATCCTAAGTATGTGAGCATTTCACAACAGAGCTTGAAAATACATGAAGCAAAAACTGATAGAACTGAATGGAGATATATGCAAATGTACAATTATACTAGGATATGTGAAAATTACTCATTGAGAAATTGATAGAACAAATTGACACAGAATCAGTGAGGATATAGGATCCCTGAAAAGATATATTCAATCAACGTTAATGCTCCAGCCAACAACAGCAGAATACATATACTTTTAAATAAACATAAATAGACCATACCCTGTGTCCCCAACAAACATTATCCATTTAAAAGAATGGAAATCATACAAAGTATATTCTTTGACAATAATAAAACCATAAAAGAAATCAACAACTGACACATATATTGAAAATCCTCAAATATCTGGAAATTAAACAACACATTCATAGTGAGTGGATTAGGAAGTCTCAAGAGAAATTGGAAAGTATTTTGAACTGAAAGAAAATGAAAATACAACATACCAAAATTTTTGAGACACAGCCAAAGCAGTAACTAGACTGAAATCTATAGCAGTAAATGCTTATATTAGGAAAGAATGGTCTCAAGTTAATAATCTAAGCTTCCACTTTAAAAAGCAGAGAGAAAAATGAACTAAACCTGAAGAAAGCAGAAAGTAAACAATAAAGAGCTGAAATCAATGAAATTGAAAACAAAAACTGTAGGAAAAGAATCAATGAAACCAAAAGTTGGTTCTTTGATAGAAATAACAAAATTGAAAAACCTCCAAGAATTTTCACATAAAGTTAAATGTGCACTTTCCATGTGACTCAGCAATCACACTCTCAACTATTTACTCCAGAAAAATGAAAACTTCTGATCACATAAAAACCTGCATGTGAACGTTTATACCAGCATTATTTATAATCACCAAAATCTTGGAAAAAAACAAATATACTCCTACAGATTCATGGTAAACAAATATGGTACATCCACAGAAAAGAATACTACTCAGCAACAGGAACAAACTATTGACATATTGAGGCAATATGGATTAATTTCAAATGCATTATGCTAAATGAAAGAAGTGAGACTCAAAAGGTTGCATATTGTTTGATCCCGTTTGTATGATATTGCTGAAAAGCAGTAATTTAGAGGCAGAGAAGAAATCGATCATTACCAGGTATTGAGGGTGGAGAAAGTATGACTAAAAAGGAACAGCATGAGGCAATTTTTTTGAGGTGAGGGACCTGTCCTGTATTCAATGGTAGTGGTGGCTGCTCAATACATTTGTAAAAACTAACAGAACTGTATACTACAGATAGTATACAGATAGATAGACAGACAGCTACTGAATGTAAGTTTCAAAACAAAAAAATGTTACATATAAACATTCAAAAAAGGGATGAAGTATATAATATGTTCTATTTAAGTCAAGTTCATTTACCAGTTTGTGGAAAAAGTGGTGATGGAGTACTTTCTGTTTACTAAGCCTCTGTGCAAGATACAGATTCATAATTCTATGAAACAGTTATAATTAAGGTAGGTTATCATCAGTTATGTCTAGATATAGTCACTTGAACGTCATCTCCATGTGAATGACAGGAACAAGTGTAATAACTCAGAGAAAAAAAGAATAAATGTATATATTTCTACCAAATACTACTCAACACTAAAAAGTTCAAATGCAAATAATTTAAAAACCCAGAGTACTTAATTGTGAAAACATATACTGCCTAAAAACAAAATATTTCAATTAAATATATTCTTCACATAAATCTAATCTATCTTTCCTTTTTAAACAGAAGTACCTCAGGAGCTAAATAGCAATAGTAAATACATGATAATTTTATAAAACTGGGCATCTTCTTACACTGGCCATCAAATGAAGGACCACTCTCCCTTTGGACTGTTGTGAACCTAAAAGAACAATTGGGATTCTTCCAAGCACTGCAACCACTAAGTAAAATTTTTTGTGTCTTCCTGTACACCCACTGTACCAACTTCTTCCATCAACTTAATTTCAATAAAGTGTAAAGAGCAGAGAGGAGATTAATGAAGGTTTCTTAGTTTATGCCTAGGAAAGGAAAAAAGAGACAAATGGAAGTTTGGAGCTTGTTTAAGACATTGTAACGTTTTTAAAGATAGTTCTGAGATCTTTACGTTGGCTACTGATGAAGTCTGGCTGCTGAATGTATGGAGAGGGTGCTTACTTGGAAGATTTCGGCACCTAGGAAACAAAGTAGGATATATTGCAGGACAGTTACTGATGGAAATGACATACACAACGGACGGTATGGCACTTGCAGTGATTTCTGTCTGTTGGCATCTGGGGATGGGTAAGGATATTTAGGGAGGAGCCCAAATGGGTTATTAATGATTCCAAAACCATATGAAGCACAGTTGTTGAGTAGAACTTCTGAAGATTCATATTTATGTCTGTAATGCTTTAGAATTTAAAATAAATAAGTAATTGGTAGAATATGAAGACTAAAGAAAACATTCATGAGTACACACAAATTCTTACAAGAATTACTGGAAATAGTAGACAACCATTTTGCTTTGATTTTAAGAAATAAATGTAGCATATATATGATCAAAAATCTTTTATCCTCTGAACTAAAATCATTTTTTTCTATGTCTTACAGCACTTTTATATTTCCTTACTAAGTAGGATATTATATATTTAGTTGAAGGAAGAATACCAATGACCTATTTTTACATTATTATATCTACCTCAGGATATTAATAAGAGTATGTAACACATAGAAGCATTCAATGAACATATGTAGTCTAAGTAAATACATAAATTTACCAACATAGACAATAATTATATGTTGGTAAAATGTCTACATAAGGATTTCTAAAATAAAAGATAAAGCTACCATACTACCACTAATAATATCTAATATTTATTGTTTATTTACTATGTTGTTATAGCTGTTTGAAAAACATTAATCGCACTGCATCACTCGAGCATCAAATCTCTCATAAATTTGATTCAGTCTCCATTTATTGATGAAGCACATGAAGATATGGAGAAGTAAGGAAATAGAATCACAGAGTGTATTTTGGGAGTATCTTATGCACACACAAGTTTTATTTCAATTTCGACACTATGTTGAAAAATCAAATTTTTCATTCTGTTTTTCTTTTCACTGTCTTGCTCTCCTCTGAAACTCTAGCACTGAATTTCCTGTTGTTCTGAAAAATGCTGCATTTTGGAAAAAAATTAGCTCAAAATTGCTGATAGTAGACAGAATAATGCTTCCCTAAAGATGTACTGGTCCAAATTCCAGAACGTGTGAATTTGTCACTTTACAAGACAAAAGATTTGCAGGTGTGATTAAGTTACAGATCTCTATATAGAAAGATTATCCTGGATTATCTTTATATGGCTGAAGCCAGTGTAATCACAAGGGTATTTATTAGAGGGAAGTAGGAGGGTCAGAATTACGGCTGATGAGCGGAGTAAGTCCACATCTGGGATCCAAACCCAACAGCTTGGGCCACTGAAGTAGAGTGCACAGAACTTTCACCACTCAGCCACTGGGCCAGCCCCGCAGTGACGCTTTTTGAAGATGGAGGAAGGGACCACAAGCCAAAGAAAGCAGATGGCCACTATAGGCTGGAAAAAGAAAGGAAAGGGATCCTTCCCTAGAGCCTTGAAAAGAAATGCACCCTAGCTGACACCTTGATTTTAGAACTTCTGACCTTCAGAACCGTAAGATAATAGACTGTGTTGTAAGTCACTAGGTTTTAAGCCAATAGTAATCTGTTACAGCAGCAACAAGAAACTAATACACTATGGTATACATTTGCACAGTAAATAACATCCATGGCTGTTTTCAGAAGTCTTTTTTAGCTATAGTCAAACCATTCTTGATGTTAATTTACATCAACAGAGAATTTCCCATAGAATGACCAGCAACAGTAGCCCTACCTATTACATTTTGATAGATGACATTCATTTTAACATATTTATATGAAGAAAGCTATGCTTTCTGAACATCAGTAAAATCATAAAGTTATAAATAAAGGAAAATGTTTTCAACTTTTTAGATATATAAGCCATGGAGTTATGTAAAGTTTTATTCAAATGACATGTTCTAATAATTTGATGGATATCTTACACCATAGACTAAAGGTTCTCAGTTTCTATAATCAGCTTCTGTAATCTTTAATTAGTAACAAAACTTTGTTGAGAGAGGAAAATATTCACAGTTTTAATATATAACAATCTAAAACGGCAACAAATACACTATAGAGGAGTGTATTTGTTATGCTCTTCATTATATTGGAGGATGCTATCCTTCATATGTAATGATAATGGCAGATTTATTGGTTTCGCCATACATGGATGCTAATTCCTCTAATCCAATTAGGTGCTTATGTGGTGACCATTATGTTAGTCACCTGTTTCAAAATCACATACTTGAATATATTTATAACAATATTCATAACAATATTTACTCTTAAACTGACTGAAGTTTCACTGCACAATGCCAGTTCTCTAATTGTTATAGTCAGCTTTTTGTCAAGAAAAACTGAAACCTGCAAATTCTATGGTAAATATTTAAGAAGTCTTCCCTCATATAATGTTAATATAGCTTACTGGAATTATATCCACACATACCATCTCATAAAAACAAAAAACAAAATATTTTCTCTACAAAATATTGAAATTGTGTGTGACTTACAAAGCTGAACTTGTGTCTCCAAAACTGGCACAGTTTCATGTTTCTGTGGTTTTACATTAAAAAAAATCTTTTATGACTTTGTGATTTCTAAGAATGGGAAAAAGATGTGATACAAATGATTAGAAAAGCTTCCTTGTGATTGTAAATACAATTTTGTAGAAAAACTATGACAGTTTGAGTGTTTTGATCTTCAGTCAAGTCAAGATACAGAATTTCTAATTAATTTTAATTCACAGAAAGTTTTAAAAAAATTTATATGATTGCAAAATTTTTTATTTTATAATTTATGTATTTATATACATATATACAGTCATACATTGTTTAACAACAGGGATACATTCAGAGAAATGCATTGTTAGGCGATTTCATCATAGTGGAAACATCATAGAGTGTACTTACACAAACCTAGATGGTATGGCCTACTACACACCTAGGCTATATAATATTAATCTTATGAAACCACCATCATACATGCAGTCTGTTGTTGAACAAAACATCATTATGCAGTGTATGACTGTACATAGTTGGCTGAGACATACAGAAACTGTTTTTAGGAAAATATTACATTTAAGGGGACATGAACAACATGGCAGAGTGAGCTGTTCCCTTTGTCTCTCCCCTTTGTTAACTACAACTAAATGGACATTCACTGACCAACAGAGGAAGACCACACAGCACAACAGGACGCCTGAGAGATACAGGCAGCTATACATCTGAGGGTGGATGCACAGGCCCCCCAGGAAGTGGCAAAGATAGGTGAGCACACCCTGTTCTCCCCCAGTAGCCCTGTGCACGCACATGAACACTTTCTAGCCTGGTGCAAGTACCTGGAAAGTGGGAACATGCACCGGGGTGACCATAGGAGGAGGTGGCAGTAACCCTTAGCCCATGGTCATGATCGCTCTCCCAGAGGGAAGCTTGAGCCCACCATGTCCCTGTGCTGCCAAGGTGCAGCCCTAGCTTGGGTCCCAAGAAGAAAGCCCTGCCTGCCAAGTACAGCAGCCCCATGGACTGTAAACAGAGACCACAGCAGATCCATGCACTGGGGCAAACACCTCCAGGCCCACATGTGAGCACTCATAGTGCCGCTGAGCCCCCAAAGAGAAAACATGTCCTGGGCAGCTGTGGGAAGAGGCAGTGGGAGCTTTTAGGCCGCTGGTGATCACTTTCTGGTGGGTAGGGGGAGCTCAGAGTGCCCCCGAGGCACCAAAGAGTGGCCCCAGCTCAGACCAGAGAAGAAGCCCTGCCCACCAAGGACAGTCCACACAAGTGCCTGAATGTAGTCCAAGCAGGGGCAAACACCCATAAATACCCCACAGCTTCCAGCAGACAAAGTGGGGCCAGAAACTCTGCTCCTGCTTCCCCCTAGTGGTAAAAGGGGGAATCTCTGTCCTAAGAATACCATAAACACCCCGACAAAAGATTAGTTCGTCAGGGGCTGGCCCTGTGGCTGAGTGGTTAAGTTCGCGTGCTCCGCTGCAGGCAGCCCAGTGTTTAATTGGTTCGAATCCTGGGCGCAGACATCGCACTGCTCACCAAACCACGCTGAGGCAGTGTCCCACATGCCACAACTAGAAGAACCCACAACGAAGAATACACAACTATGTACCGGGGGGCTTTGGGGGGAAAAGGAAAAAAATAAAAAATCTTAAAAAAAAAAAAAAGATTAGTTCGTCAAACACCATGAGAAACTGCAGCAACAATTCAGAACAGAAGGAAAATGACAATTCTCCAGAAACCAACACTGAAGACACAGAAATTTACAAACAAAATGACAAAAAATTCAAAATAGCCATCATAAGGAAACTCAATGACTTACAAGAAAACATGGAAAGACAATTCAAGGAGCTCAGCAATAGAATGAATCTCTTCACCAGAGATTGAAACTATAAAAAAAAAATCAACCAGAAATCCTGGATATGAAAGACACAATTAATGAAATAAAAAATAATCTAGAATCATTAAGAAATAGAACTGATCTTGAGGAAGGAAAGAATTAGTCTTCCAGAGGATAAAAATGTAGAAATTCTACAGGTGGAGGAAGAGACAGAATTACAAGTTTAAAAAATGAAAGAATTCTTCGAGAAATATCTGACTCAATTAGGAAAAGCAACATAAGTATTATAGGTATTCCAGAGGGGAAAGAGAGGGAGAAAGGAGCAGAGAGCTTCTTGAAAGTAATAATTACCGAGAACTTCCCAACTCTGGGGATGGTTTCAGAATTACAGGTAAACAAAGCTAATAGAACACTCAAATTCACCAATGCTAAAAGACCTTCTCCAAGGTATATAAAAGTAAAAATGGCAAAAGTTAATGATAAAGAAAAAATATTAGGAGCAGCAAGGCAGAAGACAATAACCTACAAAGGGACCCCTATGAGGCTTTCAGCAGATTTCTCAGCAGAAACCCTACAGGCTAGGAAAGAATGGAATGATATATTCAAAATACTGAAAGACAAAAACTTTCAGCCAAGAATACTCTATCCAGTAAAACTTTCCTTCAGATATGATGGAGAAATAAAAGCTTTCCCAGATAAACAAAATTTGAAGGACTTCATCACCACTAGGCCTCACCTACAAAAAATAATTAAAGATGCCCTCACACCAGCAACAAAAAGGCAAAGGTCTACAAAGCTCTGAGCAAGGAGATAAATAGACAGACATGATCAGAAACCTGCAGATCTCTACCAGAATGGAGAGGCAAAGATTCAATTACAACTTAAAAGAGAAAGGGAAAGAAAGCATCAAAAGTAATGATAAACACTTCAAATTAGCCACAAACATTAAAAACATAACAATTTGTAACAGCAATTGCTCAGAAGGGGAGAGGAAAGGGAAGGAACCCGTTTAGGTTAATGGAGACAAGAGGCTATGAGAAAATAGACTATCTCATCTCCAATATCTTTCATATAATCTTCACGGTAAGCACTAAACAAAAAAATTAGAGAAGAGCCACAATTCACAAAGAGAGAAAACTGAGAAATCCCCCTGAGAAAACCACCAAAATGAAATGGCAGTCAGAAAATCAAAGGAAGAGAAGCAATGGAAACATAGAACAACCAGAAAACAAGAGAAAAAATGGCAGCATTAAGCCCTCATATATCAATAATCACTCTAAATGTAAATAGACTGAATTGTCCAATCAAAAGACAAAGAGAAGCTGGATGGATTAAAAAACAAGACCCAACAATATGCTGCCTCCAGGAAACACATCTCAGCTCCAGAGACAAACATAGGTTTAGAGTGAAGGGATGGAAGACAGTACTCCAAGCTAATGGCCAACAAAACAAAGCAGATGTTGCCATACTTTTATCAGACAAAGCAGAATTCAAGTTAAAAAAGACCATGAGAGACAAAGAGGGAAAGTATAAAATGATAAAAAGGACATTCCATCAAAAGGATATAACACTTATTAATATATATGCACCTAAGACAGGGGCACCAAAGTACATAAAGTAATTATTAACAGGCCTAAAGGGAGAAATTAACAGCAACACAATAATAGTATGGGACCTCAACACCCTACTTACTTAAATGGACAGATTATCCAGACAAAAAGTCAACAAGGAAATAGTAGATTTAAATGAAACACTTTATCAGATGGACTTAATAGATATATAGAGTATTGCATCCCAAAACAGCAGAATATACATTCTTCTCGACTGCACATAGACCATTCTCAAAGATAGACCATATGCTGGGAAACAAGGCAAGCCTCAATCAATGTAAGAAGACTGAAATCATCCTAGCCATCTTTTCCAACCAAAGTACTATGAAGCTAGAAATCAAACACAAGAACAAAACCGGGAAAGTCAGAAATATATGGAGACTAAACAACATGCTATTGAACAACCAGTGGATCACTGAAGAAATCAAAAGTGAAATTAAAAAATACCTGGAGCCAAATGAAAATGAAAACACAACATACCAACTCTTATGGGACGCAGCAAAAGTGGTTCTAAGAGGGAAAGTCATAGCAATACACACCCACCTCAACAAGCAAGAAAAATCTCAAATAAATAATCTTAAAATGTACTTAACAGAGCTAGAAAAAGAAGAACAGACAAAGCCCAAAGTCAGCAGGAGGGAAATAATAAAAATCAGAGCAGAAATAAATGAAATAGAGACTGAAAAAACAGTAGTAAGGATTAATGAAACTAAGAGCTGGTTCTTTGAGAAGATAAACAAAATTGACAAACCCTTAGCCAGACTCACAAAGAAAAGAAGAGAGAAGACTCAAATAAATAAAATTATAAATGAAAGTGGAGAAATTACAACAGAAACTGCAGAGATACACAGGATTATAAAAGAAGACTATGAAAAACTATATGCCCACAAATTTGATAACCTAGAAGAAATGGATAAATTCCTAGACTAATAGAAGCTCCCAAAATTGAATCAAGAAGAAATAGAGAATCTGAATCACAAGTACAGAGATTGAAACATAATCAAAAACCTCCTAAAAAACAAAAGTACAGGAGCAGATGCCTTCTCTGGAGAATTCTACCAAATATTCAAAGAAGATTTAGTACCTATCCTTCCCAAACTATTCCAAAAAATTGAAGAAGATGGAACACTTCATAACACATTCTATGAGGCCAACATTACCCTGATACCAAAACCAGACAAGGAAAAGACAAAGAAGGAAAACTACAGGCCAATATCACTGATGAACACAGATGCAAAAATCCTCAACAAAATATTGGCAAACTGAATACAGCAACACATTAAAAGGATCATACACCATGATCAAGTGGCACTTATTCCAGGGATGCAGGGATGGTTCAACATATGCAAATCAATCAATGTGATACAGCACATTAACAAAATGAGGAGTAAGAATCACCTGATCATCTCAATAGATGTAGAGAAAGAATGTGACAAGATCCAACATCCATTTGTGATAAAAACTCTCAATAAAATGAGTATAGAAGGAAAGTACCTCAACATAATAAAGGCCACGTATGACAAATCCATAACCAACATCACACTTAATGGTGAAAAACTGAAAGCCATGCCTCTGAGAACAGGAACAAGATAAGGGTGCCCACTCTGGCCACTCCTATTCAACACAGTACTGGAGGTATTGGCCATAGCAATTAGGCAAGAAAAAGAAATAAAAGGGATCCAAATTGGAAAGGAAGAAGTGAAACTTTTGCTATTTACAGATGACATGATTCTATATATAGAAAACCCTAAAGAATCCACCAAAAAACTTTTAGAAATAATCAACAACTACAGCAAAGTTGCAGGGTACAAAATCAATTTTTAAAAAAATCAGTTGCATTCCTATACACTAACAACAAACTAGCAGAAAGGGAAATCAAGAATACAATCCAATGACAACAAAAAGAATAAATTACCTAGGAATAAACTTAACCAAAGAGGTGAAAGACCTGTACACTGAAAATTATAAGACATTATTGAAAGAAATTGAAGGAGACATAACGAAATGGAAAGACATTCCATGTTCATTGGTTGGAAGAATAAACATAGTAAAAATGTCCATACTATCTAAAGCAATCTACAGATTCAGTGCAATTCCAATCAAAATCCCAATGACATCCTTCACAGAAATAGAACAAAGAATCCTAACATTTATATGGAACAAGAAAAGACCCCAAATAGCCAAAGGAATCCTGAGAAAAAAGAACAAAGCTAGAGGTATCACACTCCCTGACTTCAAAATATACTACAAAGCCATAGTAACCAAAACAGCATGGTATTGGCACAAAAACAGACACACAGATCAATGTAACAGAATCGAGAGCCCAGAAATAAACCCACATATCTATGGACAGTTAATCTTTGACAAAGGAGCCAAGAACATACAATGGAAAAAGGAAAGTCTCTTCAAGAAATGGTGTTGGGAAAACTGGACAGTAACATGCAAAAGAATGAAAGTAGATCATTATCTTGCACCTACACAAAAATTAACTCTAAATGGATTAAAGATTTGAATGTAAGACCTGAAACCAGAAAACTTCTAGAAGAAAATATAGGCAGTACTCTCTTTGACATTGGTCTTAACCTCATCTTTTCAAATACCATGTCTAATCAGGTAAGGGAAACAAAAGAAAGAGTTAACAAATGGGACTATATCAGACTAAAAAGCTTCTGCAAAGCAAAGGAAACCATAAACAAAATGGAATGATAACCCACCAACTGGGAGAAAATATTTGCAAATCATTTATCAGATAAGGGGTTGATCTCCAAAATATATAAAGAACTCATACAACTCAACAAAAAAAGCCCAAACAACTTGATCAAAAAATGGGCACAGGATATGAACAGACATTTTTCCAAGGAAGATATACAGATGGCCAACAGACACATGAAACGATGCTCAGCATCACTAATTATTAGGGAAATGCAAATCAAAACTACAAAGAGATATCACTTTACACAAGTCAGAATGGCTACAATTAGCTAGACATCAAGCAACAAATGTTGGAGAGAATGTGGAGAAAAGGGAATGCTTATACATTGCCGGTGGGAATGCAAATTGGTGCAGCCACTATGGAAAACAGCATGGAGATTTCTCAAAAAATTAAAAATAGAAATACCATTTGATCTAGCTATGCCACTACTGGGTATTTATCCAAAGAACTTGAAATCAATGATCCAAAGAGATTTATGCACCTCTATGTTCACTGCATCATTATTCACAACTGCCAAGATGTGGAAGCAACCCAAGTGCCCATCTATAGATGAATGGATAAAGAAGATGTGGTATATATACATAATGGAATACTACTCAGTCATAAAAAAGACAAAATCGTCCCATCTGCAACAACACGGATGGACCCTGAGGGTATGATGTTAAGAGAAATAAGCCAGACAGAAAGACAAATACTGCATTATTTCACTCATGTGGAAGATAACATGGATAAAGAGAACAGATTAGTGGTTACCAGAGGGGAAGGGGGTTAAGGGGGTGGGCAAAAGGAATAAAGGGGCGCATGTGTATGGTGAAAAATTGGACTACTGGGACCAAGCACAATTAAATGTATTCAGGAATTAATAAACAATAATGTACACCTGAAATTACACAATGTTAGAAACCATTGTAATCCCAATAAAATTACTTGAAAAAAAATCTTGGAGAAAATGACATTATATGTAGCATTAGTCATATCCCCCTTTAAATGGAAGAAAATATATATTTTTTTTTTAAAGATTGGCACCTGAGCTAACAACTGTTGCCAATGTTTTCTTTTTTTTAATCTGCTTTTTTCTCCTCAAATCCCCCCAGTATATAGTTGTATATTTTAATTGTGGGTCCTTCTAGCTGTGAAATGGAAGAAAATATTTAAATGAACTTTGTTAGTATAATCATTTTGGAGATGTGACGGCAAATCCAGATAGAGTTATGAGAATAAAATTTGTTTAAATATTAAAAAAAAATTACATTTAAATTTGACTTTTTCGTAGAAGAGAAAAAAGGTCTAATTACAGACCTTTAAAAACATACTGACCTTTCAAATTAATTCAAAATGTATTAATATCCATAATGAACATCCATTAAAATGTTCAAATAAAATATTAGAATATGTCTTATTCATTAGTTACCACCACAATCAAATTTACAGGTGGAGGAACATACACATCATGCTAACCAGGCCAAATTCTTGAATTTTGTTACTCTTCATGTGATTTATTTACCAAATTTCCAGCCTCAAGGTGTAAACAAAACATTTATGTAGTATCAAATGCACCAAAACAAACAAAAACACAAACTTAATGGCATGAAACTGACAATTTTCACTGCTGTAATCCAAACTTTAATATCAGGGTACCTTTTTTTTTTTCAAAATGACATTGCCTTTGAAAATAAGGAAGCACTTTTCTCAATTTATTTTTAAAAAAGCATAAATTAAATTAATGCAAGGATGTGATATTTGCTTATCTTCTTTCACATATATAACAGCTGTTATGACACTTTCATACTAAGGAACATTAAGAAATATTATAGGTACTAAATATGAGCAAACAAAAGAGCACTGACTATATCCTTTAACAAATATAAATTGTTTCTTAAATCAAACCATCCTATTTATAGTAAATGACTTACAGATTTTTAATCTATTCCATACACAATTCATATACATACACATAAACAATGTAATTAATCTCTAATCAGCAACAGAACTAGTGTAATTTTTACCACCATCAATATTTATTTCCCAATCTGTGAACCTAATGTTCAATTGCTATGAAAGATGGTAAACATTTACCACTGCACAATAAACAAAAACATATGTAATCCATACTCTGAATTTGTGTCATAAAATTGTGTCTTGGCATCTGGCTGAAATACATTATTTCAGATTCTTCTATAACTGGTCAACTAACCGGTCGATCTGAATAGGGATAACAGGAAAAATACTTTATCCTGGAGAAATTATATCAACTCTTGTATGCCTGAAATAATTTTAGTTACTATTAAAAAGTTTATGAAATACAAAAAGGTTTATTAGGAATTTTCGGGGGGTGCAGGCTGTGGTAAACAAGCCACAGTAAAATTCCTTATTTAAACAGAAAATTATTTAAGAATTACAAAAGTACAGATTGTCACCATGGTTTGTAAACATCATTTCAATAACATCCTAATAAATTAGCTCACTGGGAACAAAGGCCCTCTCTAACAAAGAGTTAAATGAAGTATATGATAAATTATCCAAAGGAGAACTCTAGTGTTAACCAAAATAATTTGGAGGTAGATGGGACTTTAGAGAGCATCTACTCTAATCCTATCATTTTAATAAGAGGAAATTGATGCTCAAAGAATTATATTTATTATTTTCATAACAAAGTTCGCTGTTAATGAAACATAAGTCCTGGCTTCCTGATTTTCATTTCAAGACACTACTTACCTATGGCAATTTTTAATCATTTAGAACCTACCCAAAGTTTAATTGTGACTTGTGCCAAGTTTTTCTTCTCCTTACCCTTTTGGCTATCTTCCGCCTACCCTATATCCCTCCACTTTCAAGACACTGCTCTATCTCAAGTCAAAAAAATCAAGACAAAAAAGGGTCTGATGACCCATCTTTACCCTTTTTAAGTGAACACTTATAGATTGCACCAAAGACATTGAGTCAAAGCGACAAAAATGCCTTTAGATTTGTTTATGCATTTTCTGTAAATGGCCAAAGAAAGCCTTTCTCAGTAAAGACCTTTGTGTTTCAAGTAACAGAAAATCCTAAAGCACATGAGCTGGCTGAAGTCTTAAAGAATGAGGACATTATTATCTCAGTCTCCAAGTGCTTTACAGTCAAAGTACCAGTTCCACAGCTTAAGGATGCAGGTCTCTCCATCACTTTGATTTGTTGTCAGTAGTGTCAACTTTATCTTGAGGTTACTTTTACTTCCTTGTTGATAATAGAAGGAACAGAGATTTCCCTATTTACACCTAATGGGAGAGAGAATGGCTTCCCATAGGCTTCTCTTAAGAGTCAGAAAAAATTTCCCATAAGCCTCCAGAAAATTTCTCCTTGCATACCAATGGCCAGAGTTCAGTCATGCCTTAATGCTATCATCAGTGAGGGAGATGAGATTATCTTTAGACCAACTAGGACATCTCTGGGACAAAGGATGGGTCAGTTTTCCCTCAGACACATGACTTTATGCAACAGGGATAGATACTGAACAAAATTTGGGTTCTGTCAGAAAAGAATTAGGAGATCATGGCTGCTGAGTAGTCAGTCATCAATGTTAACTACTCTTTTAGCTACAAAATTTCCAAACACGGCCTTATTGTCTTATTTCCAAAACTTCCCAGCCCTACCTACATGTTTCAATCCCTTCGCTAAAAGCGAAGACCCACCCAAAGTCTCATCTGTTCCCTGCGTCAAGCTGTAAGTCTAGGATCTCCACATAAGAGCCATTATTTCTAGTAGGTCCACATTGCTTAGTGAGCTATACGTAAATGATAAGGTACCTACTTCACATTTACACTCAACCGACAGTGGAATAAAAACAAAATAGCAATCACAACATGCCAGAAAGAGGGTTAATAAAAAGCAATCCAAAATAATCATGAGCACATTCATAGCACCCTCAGCCTACGTTCCTGGACAGGGATAGTGCAGACTTCCAGGTTTGGGAAGGGAACAGGTTCTTGGGCAGCCCATATTTCTGCTTTCTGAAAGGCTTACCCTCACCCATTTTCCTCCATGGACACACCACTGAAAGAATCGATTAGAAAAGATCTAAGAAAGATTTTTAATATTCTAATTTTAGCCTATAATTTTACTATAATTTTTTCTCATGTACAAAAAGTTGAAAATAAAGTAGTCAAGTAAAAGGAAGTTCTTTCAAAATTTGCACTTTTCAGAAAATGTTTTAGAGTAATAATGTAGAGGGGATGCTATAACCAGTCAATAAAAAGAACCTTTCCCTTTTCAATTTCATAGGGATAGCAAAGTGAAAAAAACAAAATATCAAATAATTTTAATTTGTATCATCAAATATTATTCAGGGATTCACAGGCTAAATGGCAAAGACAAGGCTTTTTGTCCTCAGATATTACTCTCACGCTACCTAGCTTATTACTTCAGGCCCAGTGAGCATACATACCAGGCTTTCTGTTCTATTCGTATGTGTTTAATTAGTCACGGTACAGCGAAAACACATTCAGCAGCCACTAGGCAAATTTCTAGGGGATTCTCTGTTCCTAAATCTTGAAACTTCATGCTAATGTTTCTGGATTATGGCCCAACAAGTGCATTTACAGTTTTTCGTTTAGTTTAGACAGAAAGACATTTTATTAGCATTTTAACAACCCACGCTAGCATAAGTATTAGAAGAGAAAACAGATGAAATGGGGCATTTTCCTGAATCCTCTTCAAGCCTAATTTCTGCTTATTAGTTTTTTAAATATTCTGGGTATTTCATTTTTCTGTTAACCTTAAAAGATCCAAAGTAACTCATCGAACAAAGAGCAAGTATCAACAGTGGTCAGCACAATATACAAAACATCAGAAAAACACGTAAGGCTCCATATAAAGAGAAATATGACTGCAATTGGTAGATACACACCCAATTTGGTAGTTTGGAGGAGACATGGAATAGACAGGAATTAAGTAACTCCTTAAGAAGTGGGGAGTTGAAGAAGATACGTGGCCTGATGAGAGGCTGGGCAGACAAATCGTCTTCATAGAAGCAAAAGCAGGAAAAGCGTTAGGGAGAGTCTGGAGATTTGGATGGCTGAAGCCAACAGTTACACTGGAGATTAATAAGACATCTTTAAAAGTAGGGGAGGGGAAATACCCAGGGTGAGCATTTCAGGCTGCAATGTGATCTAGTTTGTGTCTTAGATAAATGAGGAAACACATCAATGTAAGAAGGAGATGTATGAGGGTGGACAAAGTCATTATTTCCATCATTAAGTAATCTTTATTTTGTACTATTTTACAGTCAGGACGAGAGCAAATGTGTGGTGTGAGGCAGAGATGATAAGGCAAGGGAGGGCTGTGAAGCACATTACCTTTTAAAGTGCATATTCAATGATACAGATTGTGGTATGGTTCCAAAACCACATTCACTGATTGAAATGGTTATTATGCATGTGTATATAATACATCCAAACAATGTATCATACAGTATTTTAGTTGCTAATGTTACAGGATTAGATATCACATTGGTCTGAGATTCTATTCTACACCTGCATCTACTAGTAGCACAACTTCCAGGAAATTACAGAAATTCTCTGCACCTCGGGTTCTTCTCCCGTGGTGATAATCCCCCTGATAGGGTCATTGCGAGCATAACATTAGATAATGAAAGCAGAGATGGAAATTCAGTGTCAGAACACAGCAGTCCCTCAGTAAATAATTTTATTATTGGTCATCATCATCTGTCCAACTTCTCAAAAACAGGATAATCTATTTTAAATTGCATTTACTTTCATGCATACTTCTTTCAAAGAAATGCCTTATTTTACAAAGATAATCTGAAGATTATTATTATAATTCTGACATTTTTCCAATCCAAATGTATTTTATAAATAATTGACTAATATACTTCAGGTCTTTCAGCTCCTTGACAAGTTCCTTAACAAGTTCCCGAGATATAAAGAACCATTAATTCAGCTCTTCTAGCCATGATATCAAAAAGAAACAGAAAAAAAGGCAATTTAAATGTAGATTGAATGAGTGACTCTTACAAACATGTAGTGTGCAGCAAATATCATTCAGTCTCTCTGGGCCCCTAGTGGACAGACACACATAAACAATCTTATGTAGATTTCAACATTTGCGGTTTCTTCTCTTTGGCCAATATGAGTCACTGAGACTACAGCAAATCTCAGAAAGACTATGGCTGAGACTGGATCATTAGTCTCACTAGCAATCAGCATATTAACAAGAGAAGATATCCCCTACTAATGAACAAAACCACTGCAAATATAGAAACTCACAGAACTGGGTTAGGTGCACAGGAGAGTCACTTTGCTGTGACCAGATCTCATTCAATATTCACAAGAGATAAAAAGTACACAAGAAAAATTCAGAACGTACTTTGATTTCTACCCAGACAACAAAATTGTCTGGAAAATTATGGCTGCATATTTACCATCTGAGAAGAGGGAAACGTTAGCAATCGAACATCTAGATGTTTGAGCAAGAGCTACCACATACCCACATGTGTGGAAAATCTGAATCAGCAACAAAGCCAGAAGCACATGTTCTGCCAAAGAAAGAATATTCATAGTATTGCCAGTACCACACAGGTTGAATTAGACACAAATGCAAACTGTTACAATTTAATATTGATATTCTGACTGACAGCAACATCAAAGATCAAAATATAGCATGATACATGATAAGTCATCAAAAGTGTGTATATAGTTAGTGTGAAGAAACGAATCAGAGACTAGTAGTAATCACAAAGGAATGGCTTTTCTAAGAGGGAAAGAATACTGCACAGGAATAGAACACAGAACACATGGAGAATCCCAAGTGAAAGCATCCAAGGTAAATGGAAGGCTTTGGAAATCCTTTACAAAGATGTAATTGCTTTAGCCTGTCAAATCTGAATACGTTGATTTCCATCTTTTCAAGTCTCTTATAATATATTTGTTGCTACTCTAAAACCATTCAATATTAAACATCAGTAGAGGGACCTTTACTGATGGTAAATATTCCATATGTCTCATATAATAATTCTTTGGTTCACCATAGTCGATGAAGATCAAATTAAAAAGTTGCAACACTGAAGGCTACACTTTCAAATATGAGGCTAAAATGAAAGTTCATCCAAATATATAAATGTCAAATCAGCTTGCAGACACATAAACCAGATGTCTGTCTGCTAGCATGTGTGTATACCCTCACAAGGGTTTGTTTTAATTGTTCTGAATGTTTCATTTCAAGTTGTCCAGGCAGGGCTAAGCTAGAAAGCTATTTTTAATTGTTGACTTTTAATAGAAGACCCCTCTAAGTTCTCTAAGTTGGAAATACTGCATCAAATAATGTATAATGCAGAGAAATTGGGATCTGAATCTCTTTTAAGCATTAAAAGAAAGAATTAAGTACAGTGCAGTTTGGATCACTGTGTTACAAAATGAATCAAGTAACTATAATTAAACAATAAGCCTTCCTCAATAGATTTATTCCATTTGGCTTCCTCTGGATAACCAACAATAAAAAGAATCTTTCAAAAAACACAGGTCTGATCATGTTGTTCCTCCAGTTAAAAACTTTCAAAGGTCTCTCTTGTCTTTAGAAACAGCAAATTTTTAGTGTGGCTTTTGGAGCCAACTTCAATCTGGCAATCTCATAGAGCAGAACAGAGGTTTTTCTAGCATTTTCAAGAATGAGGACCCTTTTCAACTTCAGAATTGCTCACAGACTATATACCACCCAGCATGATCAGAGCAAAACTTTCAGTATTTATCAGTTGAATAATGCACAATTATGAAGTGAGTAATGTCTTTATTCTATCAATTTTTATAACATCTATATATATTTGAAAATAATATGTATAATTATTTATTGTCTACAAAAACTTCTGAAAGCAACATACCTTTGAAGGCCTTTGTACTGCCTTTGTGGCTCATGGTTGAGGAATCATTCCTATGGTGAAAAGAACAAGGAATTTCCTGGGACTATATGTATTTTTACTGTTATAGCTCCATTGCCTACACGATGCTTGCAGAAAGAGCACACTCAATATTTACTTGCTAAAAGAATGAATAACGTAAGAACAAGTTTCTAGTCTTAGTTACCAGGCTTTTGGGCTTTGTCTTAGTTGCTTCCTTAGGTGAACTGGCTCCTTGAGGTATCCACAAGGCTCCTTACCTCAGCTCCTTTAAGTCTCTGCTTAAATGCCACCACCTTAATGAGGCAAACCCCTAGGTGAGATACTCAATGCCCCCTAACTTACTCCGCTTAGTTTTTTTCCCTAGCATTTATCAGTTTCTATCATTCTTTAACTTACTATAGAATTTTCTCTTGTATTATTTTTACTATCTCCCACGCACTAGAAGGCAGCTGCACAAGTGCAGAGATTTTCTGTGATTTGCTCACGGGTGCATTCCAAACTTCTCAAACAATGCCTGGCAATGTAAACTTTTTTTAAATGATTAAATCTTTGATAAATCATGCCATCTTGTTGATGCTGATCCTTCACCTACAAAAAAAGGGAGGAAATCTCTCCAGTTTACAGAGTGGTTTGAAGATCAAGGAATGTGATCTAATCACTGTTCTGAAATCTATGTAATTAAACTTGTAATTCTTCCACGTTGGATGATGCCAGTAAGAGGATGAGAGGAGAGAGGCTTCCCCTCTCACCTAGAGGCCAAGAAACCTCCTCAGTCAGATACAGTTCAATTCATGAACCTGAGCTTATTCATTTCATTGACTTGGCTGATAGCTGTGACTATAAAGATGGCCTACATGTTTTAATTATAAATTATAAGCCATCTTGCTTCAACTAGGAATGTTTTTGAGATTCAACTTTGCTGCTGTATCAGTAGATTTAGTCTTTAACTTTTATGGTTAAGTTTCTAATCATCTTGAATTTATTTTCTGTCAGGTTGAAGGTGGAGGTTGAAGTTCAATGTTTTCTGATAACCGTCTCCAATTGTTCTAGAATAATTTGTCAAAAAGGTTTTCCTTTTTCGAGCAAATCACCTTGACACTGTTGTCAAAAATTAGTTGACTATATACATGTGGGTCAGTTTCTAGACTTTCTGTTTTGCTCAATTCCTCTATCTTTCCTATTCCAATGCCACACAGTCTCGATTCAATAGCCTTCCAAGTCTTTACATTAGTTGGTGTGAGCCATCCAATTTTGTTATCGTTTTAAAAAGTAATTACAGCTATTCTAGCCCCTTTGCATTTCTACATAAATTTGAGAATTAGTTTGTCATTTTTCAAAAATAAATGCCTGTTGCTATTTTGATTGGGATTGCACTGAATTATAGCTTAATTGGTAGAAAACTGTCACCTTGTCAATCCATAAACAAAATATGTATCTCCATTTCTTTAAGTATTATTTAATGTCTCTCTGTGGTACCTTGTAGTTTTAAGAATAAGGTCTTGAACTTTTTCTAAGTTTATACACTAAGTCTTTTATGTTTTATCATGCTACTGTGATATTGCTCATTTTTTAACTTTAGTTTCCAATTTTTTTCTAGAATATGAAAATAAAATTAATTTTTCTGTATTGACTTTATATTTAAGGAAACTTAGTATTCCTCCAAAGTTAGTTAAGCATGGGACATTTTCATGAAATACTTATTAAAAACTTGTGGAATTAATATTCTGTATATCACAATGTAGAAAAAGTTGCTTTACTACTAAGGTAAATTTGCTTCAATAAACAACTTTCATAATTTGTGATTCACTAATGCTCTCAACTTCAGAGTTCCCCATAGATTTAAAAACATATACTTTAAGATAATCCCACTATATTTTAAGTTGCTGCTCATATAAGTTGAGAAAGAAACTGAATAAATGCTCTAGTATAAATGTCATAAATATAAGAGAGGTTAAATATCAATCCTGTTTTTAAAAATGTCTACATAACTCAGTGAAGCAGTACTGCTTTCGCAGAATCAGGACAAAAATCCCTCAAAGCACAACTCCTCTGTGCTTATCCCCTTGTATGTGAATAGGGCCAACTCATTTAGCATTGTTTCTTCACTTATGCGGGATTCCCTCCCCCAGCTATTTTCTTAAATTTGAAACTCTCCTGACCTCTTCACCACCAACATTCTCCTTCTCCAGTCAAATAGCAGTGAATCTGATTTTTTACGCATTGTGGCTAATCAGCTGATTTCACTAAAACTGAAATATACCTATGGTAAAAATTTACCAAGTAATTTATATCTTAATGATAGAATTAAACACCTGTTCATCAAAAAAAAAGTCATTAGCAAGCAAATGGGGAGCTAGAATGACAGAAGGGGACAAAGAGGCGTCTAAATCATTAGGATTCCTCTGTTAGCCCCAGAGGAAACCTAATGTAGGCCTTTCAAGCTATGTTGTGGGCAGAGGGGAGTGTGAACCCAGGTTTTTATTTTCCAGACACAACACTATTGTCCTACAAGGACAGAGACACACAATACAGGGGCCTCCTACAATGGATGAGACAGAGCAGTTTGATCTCTAGCTCCTTCTAGAACATGGAGCCTACTCTATCCTGGTAGAAGTCTTCATTGGAGGGCTTCTCTTCATAGACCACTCCTACTCTGCCCCCAAAGAGATTTTATGCACACACACTTTTGTTAGCATTTATTTCCCAAGTCTCAAGCTCCTTTGTCAATGCCTATTTACATCACTGTGCCTCTTAACCTTTCCCTAAAACCGATTACAAGGCTTCCAACAAAGTGCCATGTCATGGAGCTATAATCTCTGTCAACACAAAGATAAGTAAATGTTGTATCAGGAAAGAGAACAATCTATGGAAAATATTTCTCTACCCAGAACAATCTAGGTGACAAAGAAAACTAATTTTGGATTTACCATATTTGTTTTATTTTGCTATATTGTTTTCATGAATAAGTTGTTCGTTTGTTTTTTTTTAAATCAATTGAGTTGCATGAGTACAAGGTACCCTTTTTCTTAAGGGTCAAGATAAAGAGTTACTGAAGACAAAGACGACCAGATTGAGCAGTAGTCAGCAGTCTGATCTATCTTAATACTCTGTAACTTGTACAAACCTTTGAAATTATGCTCTGTGAGTTTAATATCTTTGTTTTCTTTTCAGTGGTTCTTTTGGCGGGGGGGCAGTTAACATACCTAAAGAATATGACATATTTTCCAGGGATGTTCTTGGGGAGGTAGCATCTGGGAAACAGTGGGGTGAAAGATTGGAGAGGAGATTTTTATAGTTTGAAACAACTCCCCAGGTCATTCTGATAGGTTCCTGCACCACCACCATTATTACCCAACCCCCACAAAGAATCATGGAGGCAAATTTTAAAAAAAAAGGCATGAAAAACACTATTTACAATGTTCTTTATAATATACAATTAGGAGCCCAACCCAGAACAAAGTAAGCTACACAATGATCCCTAGAAGCAAAGATAATTAAGATAAGCAGATAATTAAGGTGAGCACTATTAGACAAGCAATGTTCTGACTCCCTTGTTCTCTCTGGAATGTATCCCACCAAGCCGATTCTGGCAGTGAAACAGAGCACTTGTCTACAAACTACTGTTCCCGGAACCAAGTGTCTCCATAGAGAGCTCGCTTTTTCAACAGTGTTAATTTTTAAACTGACTTAAGCTTTTACTCTGCTTCTCTGCAAAATTAAAACTATTTTTCTAATACAGTCCCACCTGCAGCTAATGAAGGTCGCTCAGGCCAGGAAATAACCTCTCTGGGTCTTGATGATGCCACAGCCAGTGTGAGATCCAATTGCACTCAGATGGGCACTTTCCAGAATAGCAGAGAAGGGCTTCAGCCTCTCACTTCTAAAATGAGGAACAAGCCCTTGGAAGTCCTCATCTTCACTCTGGCCAGGATCTAGGATCTGAGTACCTGAACTGGTCAAGCAGTTTTATTATCTTCCTCTCCATCTGTGGGGCCAGGCTGTGGGTGCTCCATTACAAAAAGTCTCTTCCCCTTGACATGACTTCTCAGGAAACATTTTCAGGCTCTGCTCTCCAAGGCCCCTCTCACCCCTGCACATCCATTCTTGCCACTCCATGGGAACATACCATTTGCTTCAGCTCCATTTCTCGCTCTTCACTCCTCTGTAAGAACTGATGATAAAGACTGGTTCTGGGTTTCCGAGCACACTCAGGCCAGGATTCCTTTGCTTCCTCTCTGCTCTACATCCCGTAGTCAAGGAAAGACTCTGCCAACCTCCATGTCCAGTATATGCCATCCCCAAACAGCATAGGAGAGAAGACTGCATCATGAAATAATCCTAAAACGAATGTAAACTGATTTGATTTTTCGGATAAACTGAAAGTCCACTAAGTGTTAATAATGTAACACAGCTTCCATTTTAGATTGTGTGCGTGTTTTTTTTCTTTTTTTTTAAATTTAAACAGCTCTTCTACTAAAGCCTCATTGAGCAGGAGAGCATCGTGATGCATTTGAGTTCCTAATCCAGCTCGGCCACTTACTTATTATCTGACAGTCTGGGCAGTTACTTTAGTTTCTTGGCCTGGGATTCTTCAACAGTATACGGTGGAGCTGTTAACACCCAGATCACAGGACTATTCTGAAGTTTCAATGAGCGTGTATATGAAAGTGGCTGGAAAACTGTGCTCAAAAAATGCTACTCTTCTTCTAATTCTCTATGAATGGCTAATCTTAACAAACGCCCTTCATTTAGCAGCTTCACTCAGCTAAGCACGGGCAGAAGAAGAAAGTAAGATATACTATCAGAGTTAGCAGGGTATCTTAAGCTGAGAGAAGAAACACTGTAGATACTGACACCGAGTGTATGCAAGAGAAATGGAGTGGTGTTTTCTAAATAATGTGGCTGACTAAACTTCAAAGAATTCCAGAACTCAGTCATACTCCACAAAAAAAGCCATCTTCATTGATCAGGTGAGAAGATCCTTCACATCAAACTTTCTAGTCACACAAAAGTAGCCACCAATGTTTCTTTTTCCCGGAGTAGTAAAGATAGCAAATACCTACATTACTCTTACAGTTTCACTACTGTTTCCATAGTAATCTTGACCTTAAACAGACAGCCAGCCAGTTATTTCTCCAGCAAAAATGGCTTTATTCAGGATCAGCAAAGAATTGCAATTTAGGGTCTGTAACCATGAAGTCATGTGCAAGTCCTACAACAGAAAGGCAGGAGAAACTCTTTTATACAGGAGAAGCGGTATTTGGGAGGGTTTTTGTAAACAAAGAGTCCATTGCAGGAATTGAGAGTTCAAGGTGCACTGGCTGTTCGTCGGCTGAGTTATGACAGTCTCTCACGGGCTGAACTTCCTGCAGGTCAAGAAGCGGTAGTCTCGCTTCTTCCTGTTGGGTTCTGCTATCCACATAGGCATCAGAGCGCTCCCTTTTGGCCTCCCGACTCCAGTTTAATGAGGTTTCTGTTTATTAATTTGACAGTAATATGTCTCCTTATACTCTAATGACGTATATTATTTTAATATACAAAATGTGCAAACCCTGTTGATCACTCAAATGCTGACAAGCATGTTTTAGGGAAACACAACAGACACTTTGTTCATCTGACAACAGAGTTGAGAAAATTCTCTTTTTAAAAAAGGCAAAACCTACCCAAACCTAGGTCAAACAGAATTTTTCTAAGTCAAATACGATCAACGTGACACACCTTCATCATGAACACACCACTGTGAATCTGAAGAAAGCTTGAGGTCACAGAAGTGAAAACCTAGTTATGAAACTAAATCACACACCTGGGAAGGACAGATGCTACTGTTAGGGGTGGGGATGGGGTTGATGGTGGCATGGTGATAGCAGCCTTTCCACAGTGTACCATTGTTATGGCTTAAATTTAAAACCATGTGAATTTACATTCTCTCAAAAAACTTAAATAAAAAAAGGAAAACATTTGTAACCCTTAGCATTGCCTCATGCAAAATAACCTGAAGTTTCAATTCAGGAAAGCGTACCTCCTTTATTCCTTTAAATTCAAATTAATAATATTTTATTTTCTATTGAAAAATTAAATTTTTTCAGTTGAATTTTATATAACAGAAAGTAATGAGAACTGCAGAACTCTCAGCACATAAATACTCTGCCCAAACTTCTGCACTAAGAGATGACAAAACTCTAGCACGGCTTCTAGCAGACTAAGGCCTCGGCCCTAGGATGACCCCAGAAACCCCCACCCACTAAAATGCCTCCCTGAGAGGGGCCAGTCCCATGGCATAGTGGTTAAGTTTAGCTCTCTCCGCTTTGGTGGCCCAGGTTCAATTCCCAGGTGCAGACCTACACCACTCACTGGCAGCCATCCACATACAAAATACAGGAAGACTGGCACAGACACTGGCTCAGGGACAATCTTCCTCAGCAGAAAAAAAAAAAAGAAGAAAAGAAAAAAAGCCTGCCTGAGAAAACTTAACACTGCCAGTAGAGCTTACTGTTTGTTCTAGCCAATACCAGAGGATAGGTCCCTGACCTTCCTTTAGAGAATTTACTAAAAAGGGCTTACAATTGTGAGTCCTTTCTCTGCCCTTTTGAGATATATATGTATCTCCTACAACTCAGGAGTGTCTTTCTCAAGGACCTGAACAGCATTTCTTGGACATATAATCATCAGGAAGGATAGAGCCTCAGTCTCCCAGACTCTGGGAAAACAGAACATCATAACCTCAATAATTGCCCACTAGCAGACACAGCTGGCCTAATCACATTTATATTGACTAAACCTTTAAAATGTATAAAGAATATGTCTTTGGACCCTAATTTTTAAAATTGAAATGAGAATCATAGCACAAAATTTTCCAAATAAGATGGATTAGAATAAAAGAATTAAAATTTGATGCCCTTAAGTCTTCTAACAATTCTATAAAAACACACAGCAATTTAATAGGATTCTAAGTTCTAACTCTGTAGAATGAGCTCAGAAAAACAAAGAAAACATTAACTCTGCAAACACAAACTAAAATTGCTTTTATATTACCATTAAAATAAAATTCTCTTGAAGCACATTTTCATGTAGAATTTGTGCGTTTCCTGAGTACATGCTCAAAGCAGAAATTATTATTTTTTTAAACTTCAGTTAAGATTTTTCTCTCACTTGATGAAATATTTTCTGCACTGACTAGAGAATTCAGTATGGCAGATTCATTAACGGTGCTTCTAGTTTCCAGCTTTTGTTAATTTCACGGGTCCAAGTCAATCAGACATTCCACCCTAATTTGTTCCAAAAGTGTAACCTTAAAATCTGTAAACTTCCAAAAGAAATGCCTTCCCTCAATGGACATCATTATTTTTCAACAAATAGATAAATTTCTACCACCTCACATGAGTTCTTATGCAAAAAGCAAACAGACTATGCCTAAATACTAAGTGACATATTCTTCATCATGACAGTGATTCAAATTCACGCCTCAGCATAACTATACATTATTAAGTATTATGGATATTGAAAAGCACTCTCATACTAGAAATTGGAAATGTTAATCTACAAGCCTCAAATCTATATAGTATTTTTAAAAATTTGGTTTTTTTACATCAAAAGCAGTATTGAAGGGCACAGCAGTTAAGTTCATATGTTCTCCTTCAGCAGCCGGCGGTACGCCAGTTTGGATCCCAGGTGCAGACCTACACACCACTTGTCAAGCCATGCTGTGGCAGGCATCCCACATATGAAGTAGAGGAAGGTGGGCACGGATGTTAGCTCAGGGCCAATCTTCCTCAGCAAAAAGAGGAGGATTGGTGGCAGATATTAGCTCAAAGCTAATCTTCCTCAAAAAAAAAAAAAAAAAGCAGTATTGAATCACAGTAATAGCTACATTTACAATGAACATCCAGAAATACTAAAAACATGACCCAAATTAAATATTTTTTGCATGACATTCACATTCCTACAAATTCAAAATACTTAGGAAGTTCTAGAATGATTTAAGGCATGGAGATTCAATTAAAAATGCCAGTTGCGGCCTAATCTGATTTCTAGACACCATATAATTAACCAAGCTTCAGCCACCTTAGTGCAAACTTAACCGCTGCGCCACCAGGCCAGCCCCTACCTTACGGTTTTTTAAGATGTCTTATAAGTCAATAAAATTTTTTGCAAAAAATTTTGCAGAAAGTAAAATCACAGGGCTTTTTTCAAAATGTAAATATCATGTACATTTAGATGCCTAATATTGTGAAAGATTAATAAATTGGCATATTGTCAATTCTCTTAAGCAACAAAGCAGGTACCTAACAGACAATGAAAGAGCAGACAGCAATGTGATGAGAAAGCATACAGAAACCTGAAATAGAAACATCTAGTACACAGATATCAAAAACTGTTATTGCTTAACAGTTCACCAGCAAAAGGATAATGAACTCTTCCAATCTGAAAGGAACTTTTTCTTGTTTTTTAACTTCTGCTTTAATTTTTTTCCAAACATTTTTCTCTGAATATTTTTGAGTTATGTCTAAAAATGAAGATAAATCATTTCAACACACATATAAATAATTAAGAATTCAAATTCATTGCAAGGTAAATGGATTAAGATAATTATTATAGATCCTATAAACTCAAAGAAGAAAAGATTGAGGGAGCACATATAAACATCCCATTTAATATATTTCTATTTAATAAAACATAGCATTCAAGGTTTCTAACAGCTTGATGCTCTTCTGTTGAAGTAAAATATATTAGTATGTTGATTCTACATGCAAAATTTTTCTGGATTCTGGTATATCACTCTATCAAGTTAAGAAATTTTACTTCTACCCCCAGTTTGCTTAGAGTTTATTATGACTGAGTGATAAATTCTATCACATGTTTTGCTCCAAATATTGAGATATTCCTTTTCTTCTTTAGTTTGAATATATGAAGTTTAGTGAGTTTAATAATAAACTATCTCTGAATCCCAAGGATAAGCCAATTGGCACTTATGTTTATAAAGGATACAGCCTACCATTTGGAATTTATTAACTTTTACCTCTCAATAAATTCAACTCATAATAACAAAAAGTTTAACAACTTTTCTGTTAATATTTTGCATACTTTCAGGAATAATATAATGCAGCATAAACAGAAACCATCAGAATGGTACAATATTTTAAACAAGAAAGGTAAAAATACCACTAATATCTATGATGTTCCAATAATACTTGCAAGTATATGTTCATTTTTGCACATTACATATTAGTCAATCAACAAATAGTTATTAAGGGCCTACTCTGTACCAGACACCATACTGGGTACTAGAAATAAATCAATGACCTAAACCAAAACACACAAAACCTGGCTTCTTAGGGTTCATATTTTAGATGAGGGAGATGGACAATAAGAACACATAAGTAAAAAACAATACACACCAGATTGTTAAATTGCTAGGGAGAAAAAGTACGAAGCTTGATAGGGATTACTGGAGTGGCGGGAGGGCAGAGTCAATACACATTCAATACAAATTACATTTGGAAAGAAACCAATATGATAAAGGAAACCAAAGCTAAGCATTATAAGTATACATATATGAAAGCTAAGTATAAATATACGAAAGCTCTAATTTTGTTTTTATCTGAAAAAGAATTATGGTAAGGCTGACAGATATGGTAGAACAGCAGTTCTCAATCCATTTCCTTCCACTGCCACAAAAATAAGGAATGGTGTTCAGGGTGTGACCCATCTTCCTCTCCTGGATCATTATGGAGTGAAGATGAGACAAATAGGTATTACTATTATTGTGCTACTCTTACTGAAGTAAATCTTTTCCAAACTTTGGAACTATTTTTAACAACATATAATTTACAATGCATTTCACAAGTGGTTAAAAATAACTGTGGTTGGCAATATTTCAAGAAGAGTCTGTCTAGCTGAGCTTTAAAGTGCTCTAAAAATCTGATATTCTATGCTTAATTAGTAAACTAGCAACCAAATTATATCATGTGGTCACACATATTTAGTGTCTTTATCTTACACATTTACTAAAGCAGAAAAATGCCCAAATAATAAGTTGCCTTAGTTTTGGCTGTTATAATAAATCACCATAGGCTGGCTAACATTTAATCAACAGATATTTACTTCTCACAGTTGGAGGCTGGGAAGTCCAAGATCAAGATGCAGGCAGATCAAGTATCTGATGAGAGCCTGCTTCCCGGCTTGCAGACTGCTGTCTTCTTGTTCACATGGCAGAGGATATGGGCATTAATCCCATTCATGAGGTCCCACCCTCATGACCTGATTATCTCCCAAGGGCCTCACCTCCTAATACCATTACACTGGGGGTTAGGATTTCAACATATGAATTTGGGGGAGACACAAGCATTCAGGTCTTAACATAAACAGATAATAATTTATTGTTTGGGTCCGTCCAGCATCTGTGCCCCATACTATGGGGAATGCTACCACAATTTTCTTTTGGCAATGCACCCAATCGTTATACTCATCCATGCAGTTTGGGTGAGCTAACCTGGCTCCAGAGGTGGGCATATTAACTAGGCCTGGCTAATAATATGGGCCACAGTAATTGAATCAGAAAATGTAGACGCTTTACAAGCAAGCTTAACGAGAGAGAACCAGGACTTTCAGTGAAAATATTGGGATAGAGACACTCTCGCTCCACTGAGTTTACTAAACTAATTGAATATAAACTTGGAGCAGCTGGTGGTTATATTTGATTCTATTTAGAAAACTGCATGAGAATAAAGGACTAAGTTATTGGGTGTAGGTAGGGGTGGAGTACAGACAGACCAGAGGGAAAGAGACAAAAAGCCTAAAACCATAATCACAGATCTTTCAGTTATATTGTTAAATCGATTGGTGTTATGTTTCTGACATTTGCAATTAAAATTCCCAACTGATGAACCAATTAGTTCACCAATTGGCTTAAAAATCCATTCTGCCATGATTTTCCTCCAGTCAATTTAGTTAAAACTGACATAAATGCTGCATTTTTTTAAGGTTTTGAAATGGTCATAAAATTCTGCTCAGGAAGCATAACACTGAAATCTGTACATTAACATAAAGCTACATAAAGATTTATACATATTTAGTAACAGATAAGTTTCAGAGGCAAAAACATCACTATTTTCAAAATTTCAAGGTAACTGGGTGAAATTTATAGACAAAATTAAAATTCACGCTTCTATGTTATGTAACAAACTGTGGCAAGTATATTTCCTAGCTCACTAAAAATTATCAAACTATTGACCTAAGTTATAATTTTGCAATTTACAAACATTACATAGTCAATTACAAACATTACATTTTCCTTTGTTTTTCCCTTCTTATTCTCCCCAAAGCCCCCTAGTACATAATTGTATGTTCTATTTGTAGGTCCTTCTGGTTCCTTTTTAAAATAAAATTTTTAATGAATTTGGTATTTTAGCCAAAAAGTTCTACGCTTCTCATCTAAAATATCATAAATATTAGAAAAATACATAAAATTTGAATTGAGGCAATGATGAATCTGGGTCAAATTATTATCCAAATAATATAAACCAATTAAAACTCTGAGCAGGCTATAAATTAGCAGTAATTTGGCCACCATATCTAAGACAAACTGGATATTTGATGAGACAATTAAGAGAATTCTAAAATTTCCATTTAAGTTTAGCACTTAAAGTTAAATGAAAGGTCACGGAGAGAAAAATTCTCTTCTTTCATAAGCCTTGTTAAAGTCAGGGACTCTATAACAATAGATGCTAATCTGGTAATTTGTGTAACTTTTCTAAGATTTTTGAAAAATCTTGGCAGCCTTTCAGAATTTTTCTGATTATTTTTCTTTACTGTATATTTTAGTCAGTCAGAAGTTCCTTATTCACAAAGGCCTAGACAAGTGGCTCTCTGCTATTCTGTCTTAGCACACATGCTTTCTTGTTACGCAAAGTCCCAAAGATGTATCAGCTGAAAAGATCTGTAATCTCAAGGGCAATATACAGCGACCTAGAAGGTAGAGGCTTCTACAGAACCAGCCACGCTGGCAGCAGAGGGCAAAATAACTATTCCTCATTTTTTATTTTCATGAATTTACTACAAGGGTCACGTTTGCTATTGCTTAGCTAACCTCTGGGAAACACACACCTGTGGAATAATTAAGCTCTAAAAATCAAAAGTTTTGCAGGTGTTTTTTGAAGGAAGATTAGCCCTGAGCTGAGATCTGCCACCAATCCTCCTCTTTTCGCTGAGGAAGACTGGCCCTGCGCTAACATCCATGCCCATCTTCCTCTACTTTATATGTGGGATGCCTGCCACAGCATGGCTTGACAAGCAGTGCACAGGTCGGCACCGGGGATCCAAACCAGCGAACCCCGAGCCCTGAAGCAGAATGTGCAAATTTAACCGCTGGGCCACCGGGCCAGCCCAAAAGTTTTGCATTTTTAATACCCAATTAACCTGATATAGTTCCTTCAACGAAACTGCACCCTGAGGTCAGAGGTCAAGTTTCAGCCATCATTTGACTTCCTTAAGATGCCTTGCAAAGGACTTTGCACATACTTAAAACAAAAATAAAACAAAACAAAACTTGTCCTTCTTTCCAAGACCTTAAAGCAATCAGCAAAAATTTGAGGCAAGGTAGGAAGCATTCACTTGTGAGTCACTTGACTTGAGAAAGTCTATTTGTGAAGAAAACCCACGTTCTGGTGATGTTGCTGGCAAAGTAGTTCTCTAGTTTATGGGAAAAAAGGAAACCACAAAATAGGAGGCACAACTCACAAAATATGAATGAGGTTTTTAAAAATCATATCGGCCAGGTCATTCATTGGAAATTATGAAGCCCCTCCCCAATTATGTTTATATAGTTCTTCAACTGGTAATTTTTAGGCTAGATACAATGCCTTCACTATGTTACCACACAAAATTGGGGTTCTCTTGCTCAATGTGCATTAAAAAAAAAAGCTAATTATTACAGCATCAGCCTTTGGAAAAGAAATCAGCTGTATTCTGTAAGATTGATCTGCAGGGAGATGAGGGCACATGCCCTCAGATCTGTCTCCCCAATTCAGGATTTAGGGTGAGGCAAAGAGACTAAGGAGAACAGGAAATGCTGGCAGGACAGGTTTTGATCTGTGGACTTCCAGCATTTACGGTAAGGTTCTAAACATTTGTGCTAAGGTGAGGAAGGAATTTTAACACTGGATCTTTCTGAATGATGACCTCTTGCTTCTGATAAGAGTCCGACTTTTAAGGTGTGGTCATGTCCTAGTCCTTTGGTTCTGTGGGGAGGAGAATCTTTGGTTCCACGGTCATCTCAGATCAAGATTTCTTCTTCTGTGCATGCTCTGGCTATGTGACCTTGCAAATTTTCTGAACGAATTTCTTAATCACTCTGTTGATAAGAGATGAAGTCAGTTTGAACTGACTCTAAATGGGCCCACGGTTACAATTACTGAAATTGCTATCAAGGTTCAGAAAGATTTGTCATCGCATGTTTTATTCTTTGCTCTATGATCAGCATATTTTGGAAAAATTATGTAACATCTTCATTTAAAAAATTAGATTCAGGGATCATGCCTATTCTCTCCACAGGCCAGAACTGAGAATTCAGCAACTAGATTTTTAGCAATTTCTTATTTGGATTTTTAGCCTATTTTTTCTCACAAGGGTCAGAAAAAATACTAGTAAGTCTGTGCTAATGCTGGGGTTTCTTAAAAAGAGAGAGACCACCCTCTCTGAAGAGCCTAAATCCTTTAATTGCACCAAAACATCTTAAATATGAAGTCAGAAATTTAATAAAGGAATAAGAGGATTAAGTCAGTGAAGAATACGGCACAATTATCTTCAACTTTAGTATTATATTTAGCAAAACTTAGTCCTATTTAAAATTCAAAGCTAAACATATCAAATCAGAATCAAAAACATTTACCCAGTAGACAAGCAAAAACTAACCTGACTTTTCACTAGAAAGGAGCTAGAAATATACAGTATAATGTAGATGCATTATAAAACCATAAATGCATACATTCATACATTAAATAAAAGAATTTTGTATGTAGCTTGGTTATTTGGTAGTTAGTTCCTTTTCACAACAGCATATGCTCACTAGAGATCAAAATGTTGGTTTTTCTTACCTTTATAGTAAGAACAGAGCAAAAGTTGGCTCAAATTTACAAACTGGATGTAAGGACATACTAGTAGGCGGTATACAGGTTAGTTTAATGGTCCCTATTTTAATACATTCCACATTGCCTCAATTTCAGCTTGCAAGCCTATGAACAAAAATTAAGCTTCCTGTCTTTAAATACTTCTAATGAAAGTCTTTCTAGTAAACAACAACAAAAAAGTAAAGCATGTCCAATAGTAAACAATAATTTCTAGTGTTCCTAAACCTGTCTTTTAAAAAATGTGTCCCCATAGCAGGTCTGTGACCTAGTTATAAAATTCATTATGATTTAAAAGCTTTTAGGGGCCGGCCTCATGGCCAAGTGGTTAAGTTCGTGCGCTCTGCTTCAGCAGCTGGGGGTTTTGCTGGTTCGAATCCTGGGCACAGACATGGCACTGCTCGTCGAGCCATGCTGGGTCGGCTTCCCACATGCCACAACTAGGACCCACAACTAAAAATACACAACTATGTACCAGGGGGCTTTGGGAGAAAAAGGAAAAATAAAATCTTTAAAAGCTTTTAGGCCACAAATACACACTGAGAATCATTTTTAAAAAGGAAATAGAATAAAAGTGCAAAAGATTAATACATACAATTTTAGTCAAAAAAAGTGCCAAATTATCTGTGGTACTCTTTGAGCACTATTTCCTTACATTCTTCCTGATATGGAGTTTCAGAATATAGTGATTATAAACATACAAAATATAAACAGTGACCGAAGCATAATAGTAATCATGAATGGTATCTTTGTTAAACATCTGTTTTTTCTGTCCATTAAAATCCAGATTCTAAAAGAGATACTGTAGATATGTTTGTTATTAAACCAACTCATTTCCTAAGAGCATTAGTGTAAATTGCCATTATGCATTCAGTAAAAGGAAGCTGAAGCTTAATTAAAATATATTTCCTTACCAGTTGTCAAAGGTGAGTAATGAGATGGATGGAAAACTAATAAAACCCACCATTTTCTATACACAAATCTATATGCCAAACATTACTCATATCTCCTTGATTCTCAATGGAGAAGTTCCCTCTATATTTCCACTGTGATCATAATCAGAAATGCTGATAGGATTCTCAGAGATGGTAAACCCATGTTCTAATTTTACAAACTATTATCCTTTCTAAATACTGACTGTTTGGGGCAGAAAATAAAGAATTCACATACGACCAACTTTCATTCCTGGAAAATGGTCCTTAGATTGTCCCTGATTTGGGAAATGTTACCCTTAATGTGAATGATGTGGAATATCTAACAGTCAAGAGGCTCCAATATTTCAAAGTGTTCAGACTCACTGCCATTGCCTTAGAATGTCAAATCTTAAAATAACTTTTTAGACTTCACATTTCTCCCATCTAGGTTCACTTCCCACTCGCCTTGATGTTTTCAAGTCCTCCAGCATGCACGTGATGTTCTCTACCTGATTCAGTTAAACACCGCAATTTTAGAGTTCTTTGTACAGCTGCTTCTGCAGTTTAGATAATTAGTGTTCCATAAAATGAAAATAAACAGAGAAAGATTATCTCCCTCCCTCTAATGTTATTTAAGGAAAGTCTACATAAAACTGCTGCAAGTAGTATATATACAACACATTTTATTTCAAAGGGCTGAAATAATGCCATATTAATTAGGAAACTTTCCATTTTCCAGAGACTAATTATCCAGTTTGTTCTTTCAGTCTATTTGTCACACCTGTTTTTTCTATTTCATTAGTAAAAATATCAGAAATTGGAAACACTGAAATTGAACACCGAAGTTAAATCCTATTTTCAACTTTTCATTGATATTAGTAATATAGCAAGAGTTTTACTGGGGGAACAGTTTATAGGAAATCAGATGACTCCCAACCAAGTTTCTCAGAGTGTTTTCTCTAAGTTCACAAATCATGTCTTCCCTCAAGATTACCAACAGAATTCCAGTTGTCAGATTCATTGGCTTCTTTTTATCTCCAGTCCTTTTGACCCTCTACAGCAATTCTGTTTTCTGGAAACTCTTTCCAAAGCCTCTGAGAGACAACACTTCTTGGTTTTACGCTCTTAATGTAATGGGTCTCAACTTCCCCAAATGCAACACCACCATTTTATAACAATTATTTTGCAATTCTAGCTTCACTAAACTGAAATGAAATAATATAGCTTATCTATAAATATATGCCTCCTAATGTGTTTGAGATGGATCTGACCTAAATCAAGCTCTTTACAATGGCACAGATAACATAAAAATAAGTTTCCATTTCTTTGGCTGTCCACCTCCCTGCTATACCATCTCCAGCTGTTACTACTCTATTCAGATGTCAAGATAAAAATAATATGTGTGTGCATGTGTAATCATATGTACACGTACATGCATATAATCTGTGTGTGTTTCACATTTAAACATTTCTAGTCCTATTTAAGTTACAAATCCCTTAATTTGCATGGGGTGAGTAGCAAGAATAATTCTTTGCCTACAATATTAGCACTCTGGTATTATTGTGGTGGGCAGCATCTGATATGGCTCCTAATGATCACTATCTCCTGGTTCACACCCTCATGTAATGATCTTCCCTGAGGATAGGTGGAACCTAGTAATTTTCTTCCAATGAATAGAACGCAATAAAAGTGATGGGCTGTCACTTGGTGATTATGTTACAGAAGCCTATGACTTCTGTCTTGGTTCTCTCTCTTGATTGCTGTGATGCTGTAAGATGCTTTATGGACAGGCCCCCATGGCAAGGAACAGAGGAAGGCCTTCAACCACGAGCTCGTGAAGAACTGAGGCTTCAGTGCAACAGCCCCCAGAGGAAGCGAATCCTTCCAACAGCCAGCTAAATGAGCTAGGAACAGATCATTCCCAAAGGAGCCGTGACAAACTGTAGCCTTGAGAAAGACCCAGAGCCAGAGAACCCACAGAGACTGTGAGATAAGAAATGCTGTTGTTTAAGCCACTAAGTTTTTGGGTAATTTGTTATGCAGTAATAGCTAACTAATACATTGTTCAGAGGAATTAGTTTATTAATTTTCCATGGCCATTTTCACTCATAAATTTGCTTTTTTTCAAAAAAAATTAAGAGGAGATCTGTAGCAGAAGTTTACATCTAATATTCCATTTCATTGAGGTATATCTAAGTATAATAGCTTACCGCCACTCTATGAGTCTGCCAAGTAAGCTAACCAAACTCCCTAAAAACTGTTTTGCTTTTCAAACTTACACAATTTTGAAGAGACATTATCTTTTATGACCTTCATATTTTCCCAAAGAATGACTAAGTCTAAACAATGAAAGTCAAAACAATATTGAAAGTAAAAAATATTTAGTCTCATAAACATTCCCACATCAAAAAAGCCTGATTACTCTGACCAGGGTATTATGGGTTTCTGTAAACAGATTTGGTGCAGCATGTTCGGTGTGCATGCCATATGATTCAGTGCCATGGAAAGTATTGTGTGTTTAGTAAATAATTCCCAGTCAAATTCCAAGTAATTGCTCATTTGCAGGAAGTAGAGTTTTAATTCTAACCTCTCCCAAGATTATCACTGGGAAAAAAAAATTTCTGTGTTCTGCCACTTGATAACATACACCTACGTGTTCTCCAAATGATCACGCACACTTGAAGGATGACTCATATGTCTAGAGAACATACAGCAAACGGGGTGCATTTGAGAGGGAAAGATTGGTGTCAATTGTATCCTACAAATTCCCGTCCTTTGGCACAAAGGTATCCTAGAGCAGTTGGACCTGTTTCTACAGTTCTTACAGTTTAATCATGAATTTACCTGAGGTAATTACAAAGAGATTCATCCTCAAGAATGCTTTCTGGATGTCCTCTACTGTACAGACAAAACCTTGCAAACCCAGACAAAAGAGAAGGACAATAGTATTTAACTCATCAAGCAGAAAGATCTGGTTTGTACTTTGTGACAGAGGATGAATTTACACAGCTTTATCTAATTTAGCGTTGTTGCTAAACAACTTCCTTTCACCATTCCATATCCTATTTTGGAGGTTTATAGAAGGATTCTCATAAATCTTTTACAAATAATGATTTTTTAAAAAACAAAAAATTACAGAACCGCTTTGATAATTTTCTTCCTTTTTATATGCCTTCCAGAGCTGTAGTTGCAGGAAAAGCAGCATTGAAGAGCAGTGGGAAGGCAACAGAGCTCCTCCGCTTCACCCTCGGAGCTCTCCAGGGCTTGGTTTTTGTAACTCCACTAATTGGTGAAGTCCTTTCCAATGGCCCCATCCTGTGAAAATACTAAGACAAACATTGCTTTCAAAAGTCCTATTTCCCCCTATATCAAACCCAGTGGAATGACAGCTCAAAAGAGAAAAAAGGAGACAGAGAAAATGGATAAACTAAAATGGTACATACTCCCTGTCAAGCTAATATGTTTAATATTTTACCTTTCTCTGATGGATGCTAATTCACTCCCTGTTATGGACTGAATGTTTGTACTCTCCCCAAATTCACATGTTCATATGTTGAAATCCTAACCCGTAAATGTGATGGTATTAGGAAGTGAGGCCTTTGGTTAGTGATGAGGTCATGAGAGTGGAGCCCTCGTCAATAGGACTGGTGCTCTTATTAAGAGACCCTAGAGGGGCTGGCCCCGTGGCCGAGTGCTTAGGTTTGCACGCTCCGCTGCAGGTGGCCGAGTGTTTCGTGGGTTCCAATCCTGGGCGTGGACATGGCACTGCTCATCAAACCACGCTGAGGCAGTGTCCCACATGCCACAACTAGAAGGAGCCACAACTAAAAATACACAGCTATGTACCAGGGGACTTTGGGGAGAAAAAAGGAAAAAATAAAATCTAAAAAAAAAAAAAAAAAAAAAAAGAGACCCTAGAGAGGGCTTACCCTCTCCCTGCCTGTGAGGATACAAAGAGGAAATGGCAGTCTGCAATCTGGAAGAGGGCCTCCACCAGAACTCGACCATGCTGGCACCCTGATCTCAGACTTCCAGCCCCCAGAACTATTAGAATTAAATTTCTGCTGTTTATAAGCCACTCGGTCTATGCTATTTTGTTAGAACAGCAGAACAAACTAAGACATCCCCCTTGTTGTCTTCTGTTTCACTAAGGTGCCTGAAAAAAAGAAGAGTTCCTTCTCTGAACTATTTAATGAATAATTTCTTAATGAAATAATAGTACAGGTGATGTTTATGGTCACATAGGGAGAGGAAAGAAAACCCAGGCTCAGTTCCAAAATGTCCATGTGTCAGAGTGAGCAATGCCCAATGGTGTCACCTGACACAGCCTATACACCTCCTGTGTCTCCATCCTCTCATCCAACAGAGTCTTTAAAACGGAAGTTCAGACTTCTGCATTTTACGAATGGAGAATCCAGGGCCTAGAAAACTTCAGTCACTTCATCAAGATCATATAGCTAGTTTCTCAATTAGAGGGCAAGATACTAATTCAGTGCAAAAAAAATCAGTTATAATAGTTTTGGGAAACTCTTAAACCATGAACCTGTGTGCTCTGTCTCTAAAGCCCTGAGTATATAAAACACAGAGATTAAATTAAAAATTGCTACAGGACTTTAGAAATTTTATTTTCATAGAAGTTCATGCGCAAAACTTTATTCAAAATGTACACCTGCAAATATTTGCATTAAAAAACAAAGTCATGGGGCCAGCCTGGTGGTGTAGTGGTTAAGTTCACAGGCTCCACTTCAGCGGTAGGGGATTCACAGGTTTGGACCATGGGAGTGGACCTAGCGCCGTTCATCAAGCCACGCTGTGGCAGCATCCCACATAAAACAGAGGAAGATTGGCACAGGTGTTAGCTCAGCAACAATCCTCCTCAAGCAAAAAAAAAAAGAAGAAGAAGAAGAAAGAGGAAGATTGGCAACAGATGTTAGCTCAGGGCCAATCTTCCTCACCAAAAAAATAAAACAAAACCAAAGTCATCATAAAAATATTTTAGACTTCAACAAAATTAAGACTGCAAGCTAAGTCTTTGGCATGAATAATTCATGCAAGAAATATCAAGTCTCTATAAATTCACTGCTACATCATCAGATATAGATTTTTTCAAATAATTAGAACATGTTCTCCAAACATAAAATTTTATATCATGAACCTCAATGATGACTTGCATAACAAAGTTGGATTAACAGGATGAATGAATAGTAATATTTTATCCCATAGACTTATTTAAAATATTTTAAAAGAGACTAAGAATCTTTATATAAACTATAAAACCTAATTTTAATTATTCATAGTTATGTTTATATTGTTATTTTAGAAAGAAGGCTAGGACTTGATTTAAATTTATTCAACAAATTGTGAAGGTAAACTTTATGCTGCATTTCTAGCATAGAGTATAAATTTCAAATCTTTCCTAATTTTTTTTTTTAAAGATTTTTTTTTCCTTTTTCTCCCCAAAGCCCCCCGGTACATAGTTCTATATTCTTAGTTGTGGGTCCTTCTAGTTGTGGCATGTGGGACGTTGCCTCAGCATGGTTTGATGAGCGGTGCCATGTCCGCGTCCAGGATTCGAACTGACGAAACCCTGGGCTACCTGCAGCAGAGCGCGTGAACTTAACCGCTTGGCCACGGGGCCAGCCCCTCAAATCTTTACTAATTTACTTACAACATGAGGAACTGAGTACCAGATGATAAAGTAAGAAAACTTTATACTATATATAAATGGTCAAGCCAGTCACAGGATGCGTAAATCTAAGTTTAAGCTACCCAAAAACAGCTTATTTTAAATCATTAATTTTTTGAGGCCACTAGAATATATTAAAGTCAATTTTGAAAAAAAAGTTAGGGCCAGCCCCATGGCCGAGTGGTTAAGTTCATGCACTCCACTTCAGTGGCCCAGGGTTCTGCTGGTTCAGATCCTGGGCGCGGACATGGCACTGCTAGCCAGGCCACATTGAGACACGTTCCACATGCCACATCTAGAAGGACCCACAAGTAAAAATATACAACTATGTGCTGGGCTGATTTGGGGAGGAAAAAGAAGCAGAAAAAAAAAAAGAAGATTGGCAATAGTTGTTAGCTCAGATGCCAATCTTTAAAAAAAGAGGTTAATTAGTGCTCTACTACATTGATATAGCTAAGGAACTAGCATATTCAACAATTAAGCAAATTATATCTCTATGATTAGAAAATATGAATACATATGGAGCAGATCTAGAGTTCAGCAAAGCATTTGTTAAAGTTTCTTATATCATTAAAGAAAATATCAAGAAATTCAATTGAAATATTACACAATTAGATGCATTTGTCACTGATTAAATTATCAAAGAATTATCAGTAATCAATCACTGACAACACTGTAGAACATTTATAGTTACAAAGAAGGGATCAATCTTTTGCCTTTTCCAAATCAATTTTTCCCTAAAGGTGTACACAAAATATAGACAATATCTAATTTGTAAATTAAATGAAGAAAGAACCTATAGCTAATTAATCCTATGCTACATTCTGGATCGAAAAAAATAATGTCAGACTGAAACAATAGAATAAAAGTAATAAGTTTAAATTTACCAAATACAGAAAGCCCTATACACACGTGTAAAAGAACTCTATACAAACACAAACAGAGTCATAACAACATAATGTGTTTAAAAAGAAAAAGGCTTAAGTAATTCTGTTTAACTATAAACATCACACATGTCAACACTGTGAAGGTGTGGCCAAAAAATCAAGACCATCTGCATGGTCAGAAATATCATATATATAACAAAGCAAGCCTTCTTTAAGCCAGAAGGAACACATGTATGGCACCAATATTGAAGTCAATTGAATACATGCTCTCTTCCAAGGAGGGGCTATCCACCAACTGAAAATCTATCCAGGGAAAAAGCACTTGATATTATGTCTTATGAAAAATGGTTAAAAATCTAGAAAGACTTCACTCATCAGAGACTTAAAAGAATACACAATAACTATCTGTGAAAACACACTAATGGCTACCATAGAGAAGAAAGCTTAGATTTAGGGAACAAAGCCCAGTGTATGAACATTATAGAAAGCGGTATCTCGCAGCACCAGGGAAAGTACAAACCTACACTCTTCACTAAACATGAACGGAAACTCCACCTTATATATCTTCATATTCTTAGTGTTGACAGAATGTCTGTCAAATAGGCAATCACTATTAGAGACAGTAATTTAACTAAGTGGAAAAATTAGTACCAAAGTATAAAAAGACTGTCCAGAGGTAGTGGTTTCTTTACTTACCGTATATTTGTGAGGAGTGTTTCCCAAAGTTTCTTCCAGGGAACATTAGTCCCATGAGTTGTTCATGGTTAAAAGGTCACAGAAGCAAATCGAAAATGCATAGCCCTTGTCCTCAGTTTGGAGATGTGAAATGCTCATTAGCACGTTAAGGATTTTCGAGAAGCCCTTCATTAAAGAAGTCTGTTTAACTCTATTCATTGATGCTTCCTCACTTTTTAACCATGGCGCTTTTTTAATGGCATATCTGATGAATATCCAAGGGTTCTCTTTAAGGGGTAATTACGTATTGGGCAGTTTGTTGGGCTAGTAAGAATCAACTTGCACCTGTGTCTTTGAGGGCAAAAGTGAACTCTGTATTTAACATCTTCGCTATTGTATTTTCAAAAAGAGACAAGTAACACCTAAGTAAGCTATCTTTGCTTCCTAAAATGATGACAGACATATCTTGAAGGCCTTGCAAGATTGTCTTCTTCACACTTTTGGTAGCTTAGTAGACAGCTGACTTAGCAGGTTCAAGTTTGCTCAAAATAATAGCTAGATACCAAGGAATGGTCTGCAAAGGGTCTTTCTTTTCCAGTCAGGAAGCCTTCACAGGTACAGTCATATACATACTCAACATACTCCATTCCACAAATATATAGAACATGGCAGGTGTGGTAAAATGAATAATTTTATTATAAATATAAACTCTACAAGGGTTACCAGGTTTAGCAAATAAGAACACAAGATATCTAGTTATATTTGAATTTCAGAATAACAGCAAATAATTTTTAGTGCCAGTAAATTCCATTTACTATTTGGGGCATCCTCATACCGAAATTTATTCTTTATCTGAAAATTCAAAATTAACAGGACATGCTAAATTTCATCTAGCAAACATACTCTCCACTGGAATGTTAGCTACAGTTAGTACAGACCCTTTTTGCTTAGCCTAAAACAAAGGACAAAGAGTTCCGGGGATTGTGTGTGCTCTACCTTTCCTCAACTTTTGAGCTTTTCCTCAGTGAACTCTATTTTATATCTGCATAGTGTAACATTACTCGTGTGCATCCATGAATCCTCAGCATGGCACCAGAGAAAGAATTGATTTATGTTTCCCACCATAATAATCTAGAGTACAAGCAAAGAGAATCTATTGCAAAGGAAATACTCCTGAACAAAGATACTGACCTGAGTTCTTGTTCTTACTCTGCCAGTTATATGTGGCAAGTAGATGCATCTCTTCAGGGCTTAGCTGTCCTGACTTTAACAGTCCCTACAGCACTAACATTTTACAATTCCATGATCCCAAGTAAACTGAACTTTGCCTTGTGCCTGATGACTAATGAGAGGTCAGGCTTGCATATTTCGGAAGCAGAGGTAACAACTTCGAAGTTAAAGAAAACCAAGAGACTGGCAAAAAGATGCTCTTTATATTTACTTAAAATTCATTTGTTTCAAAACAAATGTTGTTACCCTCAGGCTAAAAAGTCACTTTAAATATTACATAAACAATAGCTGCTATTCATCAACCATATAACTTTAAAACTTGTCATTCCTTAGTCAGTACCAAATCACTTTTATTCCAGACCATTAAAAGAGCAGTTGACTGTTTCACTTGCTTGACTATTGTGTGGTACCTGTAGGAAACTATAAAGCATTATACAAGTTTGATGAAAGGTATCTATGCACAAGGGCAAATCGATCTCTTCTAACAGATTCCCCAAATAGTTTCATTTAAATAGCATTTCTCTGCACAAAGAATCTATAATGCTAATTCAACTTGCCCTCAGCTTAACTACCTTGCTACTATTAAAAGATAGTGACAATGAGAGTTCTTCTCTAATTAAATACCATGCCCTCTGTTAATGGGACTGTCAGGCATTGCTGTCAAGTGATTAAGAGCTTGATCACCAATATCTTTAACATAACGTAAAAGAAATAAGTGATTTCAAATTATACAAATGGTTAAGAGTTGTGACCTTAGGGTTGTCAGTTAAATACAAAAGTCCAGTTAAATTTGCAGCAAAATTTTTATTATTAATATCTCCTTACTTTTAACAAAATCAGGTTCCCACTATTAAAATTGTAACCTACAGAACATACAATCTGAAGAGACTAACATTTTACCTACCTGTGGGTAATATATGAGAAGGCCACATAACAAAATATTTCTTTTTTTCACCTCCTTTGCAAATTCCTTAATCTGCATTAGATGTTCCATTTTCTGACCAAAAGGTACTAATTTATAATCAAGAAAATGCACCTGCAAAATAATATAAAAGGTAACTTATAATACCATCTCCTTCAACGTGAAAAACATAACATTAAAGAAGCTCAAAACACATACAATTATAATATTGCAATTATTTTATCAATTTGCATTAATTCCTAATTAAACATTTCAAGCCATAAATATTTAATAAGATCAATGAATCCTCCTTTTTAAATACAGATGCAGTAAACACTTATTGAGAACACTACTGAAAAATATAAAATGCTCATATTCTATTTCCTATGTCAGAGTCAAAAATATAAAGAATATGATTTCATTAATTCATTAAACAATTCATAATTTGAAACTAGGCTAGATAGAAATAAATATATAAATATATTTGTTAAGAAATTAACAATATTAATAAAAGTCAAGGGACTGCTTATCTAAGTACATAAAGCTTTTTAGAAGAATGCTTTTTTTTTTTTTTTGAAGATTAGCACCTGAGCTAACAATCATTGCCAATCTTCTTTTATTTTTCTTTCTGTTTTTTTTTCTCCCCAAAGCCCCCCGGTACATCATTGTATATTTTAGTTGTGGGTCCTTCTAGTTGTGGCATGTGGGAACGCCACCTCAGAGTGGCCTGATGAGCGGTGCCATGTCCGCGCGCAGGATCTGAACCAGTGAAATCCTGGGCCACCGAGCAGAACATGCGAACTCAACCACTTGGCCACAGGGCCAGCCCCTAGAAGAATCCTTTTTAAAGTAATTAATAATTAGAATGCTAACAAATAATGATCTATTTGTTAAAGTAAATCCAGCAGAATTTTATACACAAGATTTTTAGCAATGTTAGTGTTCTTCTTGAAATTATTCAAATGATTATTTTTTAAACATTTTTCATTTAAATTTCAAGGAGCTTAGGGTGATCTTTCCTCATTTCTCTGAACTACTTTGGAGGTTTTACAGTACTGCTTGTCTTTTACGGGACATAAAAGACCTACACCACAACAGTAGCCTCAAAATATACAATTTAAAAATGTAAATGCACATATAGAATAAACACTCAGAAATATGTGTATTCTTTCACAACAACAAATTTTAAAAACTCATGCCAGCCACAGCAGCACTTACAGCCATGGGTAGCAGAACAGGAGCAGAAGTGGAGCCCCACAATCCTGGGCCCCTGGCCACAGCTCAGAGCCTGGTAGCAGAGGGGAGGCATGCACAGAACTCTTTACATTCCAACCACAGCAGCACCTATGACCACAAGGTAATAAGCAACAGCAGATATGGTGCCCTGTGAACCAGGCTCCCTCCTCCTCTTTCCCTTGCCACAGAGCTGGACCTTCCAACACAGGTAATCCTGAAAGCAGCAGAGGCACCAGCCATCCCTGTACCCCTGCCAGCAAAGCCAGTGACAACAGCAAGACATCAGTGACCCCTAGAGGCACAGGTGGCAACGAAGAGAGTACCAGGGACACCTCAATAGAGGCAGTGGAGGGAGGAATGTGCAGATCCTTAAATACAGCGAGTCAGCTCAGATAAGAAAAAGAAAAAACTAGCACCATAGCACCACCTACTGAAAAACAAAAGTAAAGCCTCTAGTACATTTGATTAAAAATAAACAAAACTATACCTAAATAAAAAAAAAAGATTTTGCTAAAACAAATGCACCGGCAAAGGAATAACTCAGCACCACAAAAAAGTCATAGCAAGACAGTATCATAAAAAGAAAATAATTCTCCAGAAACCAGAAATAAAGCCATGCAAGATTGTGATGTAACCGATAAAAAAAGTCAAAGTAGCTGTGATGAAGAAACTCAACAAGCTACAAGAAAACTCAGGCAGTTTAATGAGATCAGGAGTAAAATCAATTAACAGAAGGAATATCTTATCAAAGAGATTGAAACTCTGAAAAAAAAAAGAACCAAACAGAAATTCTGGAGCTGAAAAACTCACTGAATGAGAGGAACAATGCATCAGAAATCATTGTAAATGATTTGGACAATACGGAGGAGAGAATTAGCAAGCTCAAAGATAGAAAACTAGAAATGATGAAGGCAGAAGAGGAGAAAGAACCAAGATTTTTTTTTTAAATGTACAAATTCCATGAGAATTATCCAACTCCATTAGATAATGGGTATTCCACAAGGAGGAGAGAAGGAAGCAGAGAGATTATTTAAAGAAATAATACCTGAGAACTTCCCAAACCTGGGGAAGGAACTAGGTATACAAATCCATGAAGCCAATAGAACATCCAATTATCTCAATACAAAAAGACCTCCTCCAAGACATATGATAATAAAACTGTCAAAAGTCAATGACAAAGAAAGAATACAAAAGGCACATGGGAAAAATAATAACCTAAAAGGGAACCTCATTCAGCTATCAGCAGATTTCTCAAAAGAAACTCTACAGATCAGGAGAAAGTGTAATGATATATTCAAAATATTGAAAGATTAAAACCTGTCAGCCACTAATACTCTATTCAGAAGTTATCTTTCAGAAGAGAAGGAAAATTAAAGGCTTTCACAGACAAACAAAAGCTGAGGGAGTTCATCCCACTACACCTGCCTTACGAGAAATGTTGAAAGGAGCCCTCCTCACTTGAAACAAAAAGGCAAAGAAATAAAAAGCTTTGAGCAAGGTGATAGACAGAATCAGAAAATTCAAGCTCTGTATCAGAATGGGTTAATAAACAATTATAAAATAAAGGTTAAAGGGAAACAAAGAACTAAAAAAATAACAATAACCACTTGAATTTGGTAATGAACTCAATACAAAAAGGGATAATTTGTGACAACAAAACCATAGAAAGGGAAGAGGAAAAGAATGAAACTTGCATAGGCAAATGAAGATAAGATGCTATTGGCAGAAAAAGGACTATCTCATCTATGATTTCTTTTATACAAAACTCAAAAGTTTTATACAAACCTCATGGCAATCACAAAACAAAAATTCAGGGGCCAGCCCCAGGGCCAAGTGATTGGGTTCATGTGCTCTGCTTCAGCAGCCCAGGATTTCACTGGTTCAGATCCTGGGCATGGACACGGCACCACTCATCAGGCTATGCTGAGGCAGCATTCCACATGGCAGAGCCAGAAGGACCTACAACTAGAATATACAACTATGTACTGGGAGGCTTTGGAAAGAAGGAAAAAAAAAAAGATTGGCAACAGATGTTAGCTCAGGTTTCAATCTTTAAAAAAAACAATTCAGAGCAGAGTCATGAAAAATAATAAAAGAGGAAACTAAAAAAACACATCTCAGAAAACCACCATAAGGAAAAAGAAACAATGGAAATATAGAGAACCAGAAAACAAAAGACAAGATGACAATATTAAGTCCTCATTTACCAATAATCACTCTAAATATAAATGGATTGAATTCACCAATTGAGAGATACAGAGTGTTTGGATAGGTTAATAAACAAGACCCAACAAGCTGCCTCCAGGAAACTCATCACAGCTCTAAAGACAAACATAGGCCAAAAGTAAAAGGATAAAAGATGATACTCTAATCAAATGGTAATCAAAAGAAAGCAGGTATAATTATACTTATATCAGACAAAATAGACTTCAAGCCCAAAAAGATGACAAGAGATAAAGATACATGTTAAATAATGATAAAGGGGACAATCCATCAAGATTATATAACATTTATTAATACATATGCATCTAACATGAGCAGGACCAAAGCATATAAAACAACTATTAACAGATCTAAAGGGAGAAATAGACAGCAACACAATAATAGTAGGGGACTTTAATACCCCATCAATGGATAGATCATCCAGATAGAGACTCAACAAGGAAACACTGGCATTAAATGAAACACCAGACCAGATGGACTTAATAGATACATATAGAACACTCCAGCTAAAAACAGAATACATATTCTTCTCAAGGGCACAGGAAATATTCTCAAAAAGACCATATATTGGGAAGCAAAACAAATCTCAATAAATTTAAGAAGACTGAAATCATATCAAGGAACTTTTCTGACCACAGTGGTATGAAACTCAAAATAAACCACAAGAAGCAAGCTGGAAAAGTCACAAATATGTGGAGACTGAACAACATGCTACTGCAGAACTATTGGATCAATGAAGAAATCAAAGGAGAAATTAACAAAAACCTGTAAACAAATGAAAGTGAAAACACAACATACCAAAACCTATGGTTTGCAGCAAAAGCAGTACTAAAATGGAAATTGACAGCAATACAGGTCTATCTCAAAAAAAAACAAGAAAAATCTCAAATAAGTAATCTTAAACTACACCTAAATGAACTAGAAAAGAAGAGCAAACAAAGTCCAAACTGAGCAGAAGGAAGGAAATAAAAATCAGAGTGGAAATAAATGAAATAGAGACTAGAAACACAATAGAAAAAATCAATGAAACTTAAAGCTCATTCTTTGAGAAGATAAACAAAATTGACAAACCCTTAACTAGACTCACTAAGAAAAAAAAGAGAGAAGGCTCAAATAAAAAAAAATCAGAAATGAAAGAGGAGAAATTACAATGGATATCACAGAAGTACAAAGGACTATAAGAGAATACTATGAAAAGCTATACGCCAACAAATTGGATGACCCAGAAACAGATAAATTCTTATAATCATACAACATTCCAAAACTGAATCAGGAAGAAATATAGAATTTGAATAGATTGATCACTAGCAGGGACACTGAAACAGTAATCAAAAACCTCCCCGCAAAATAAAGTCCAGGACCAGACAGCTTCTCTGGTGAATTCTACCAAACATTCAAAGAAGATTTAATACCTATCCTTCTCAAACTCTTCCAAAAACTTGAAGAGGAGGGGATGCTTCCTAATTCATTTTATGAGGTCAACATTACCCTGATACCAAAACCAGACAAGGAGAAGACACATAAAAGAAAATTACAGGCCAATATCACTGATGAACATAGATGCAAAAATATCCTCTAAAAAATGTTAGCAAAGTGAATCTAACAAGACATTAAAAGGATCATACACCACCATCAAGTGGGATTTATTCCAGAAATGCAAAGATGGTTCAACATCTGCAAATCAATCTACGTGATATAGCACATTAACAAAATAAAGAATAAAAATCACATGATCATCTCCATAGATGCAGAGAAAGAATTTGACAGCCACATGCAAAAGAATGAAAGTAGACCACTATCTTACACCATACACAAAAATTAACTCAAAATGGATTAAAACGTCTTGAATGTAAGACCTGAAACCATAAAACTCCTAGAAGAAAACATAGGCAGTATGTTCTTTGATATCAGTCTTAGCAATAACTTTTAGGATATGTCTCCTCAGGGAAGGGAAACAAAAAAAATAAATGGGACTAGATAAAACTAAAAAGCTTCTGCACAGCAAAGGAAACCATCAACAAAAGGAAAAGACAACCTACTGATTGGGAGATGATATTCAGAAATCATATATCTGATAAGGGGTTAATATCCAAAACATATAAAGAACTACTACAACTCAACAACAAAAAAGAAACAATCCTATTTTTAAAAGGGCAGAGGATCTGAACAGACATTTTTTTCCAAAGAAGATATATAAATGGCCAATAGTACACGAAAAGGTGTTCAACATGACTAATTATTAGGGAAATGCAAATCAAAACCATAAAGAGATACTACCTCACACCTCTGAGAATGGCTATTAAAAAGACAAGAAATAATAACTGTTGGAGAGGATGTGGAGAAAAGTGAATCTTTATACACTTTTGGTGGAAATATAAATTGGTGCAGCCATTATGGGAAACAATACGGAAATTCCACAGAAAATTAAAAATAGAAATACCATATGATCTCGCTCTTCCACTTCTGGATAGTTATCCAAACAACATGAAAACACTAATTCAAAAAGATACATGCACCCCTATGTTCACTGCAGCATTATTTATTACAGCCAAGACTTGGAAACAACCAAAGTGCCCATTTAAAGATGAATGGATAAAGAAGACGTGGTGTATATATATATATATATATATATATATATATACAATGAATACTACTCAGCCATAAAAAGATGAAATCTTGCCATTTGAGACATGGATGAACCTTCAGGGTATTATGCTAAGTGAAATAAGTCAGACAAAGACAAATATCATATGATTTCACTCACATGAAAGATAAAAACAACAACAACAATAAACAAACACACAGGTATGGAGAACAGACTGGTGATTATAAGAGGGGAAAATGGGAGAAGGACAAAAGAGATAAAGGGACACGTGTACAGTGATGGATGGAAACTAGACCTCTGGCAGTGAACATGATGGAGCATATACAGAAGTTGAAATATAATGAAGTACAAAATTTACAAAATTTTATAAATCAATGTTACTTCATTAAAAAAATAAGTACAAAATAAAACAGAACAAAACATCTTATTATGTTCTTTCTGTAACATAAGAGAATGACTTTTTATCACCCATCACTCGCATTTTGCTTTTCCATGGAAAAGCACTTAATAACACCCATTTTTAAAGAGAATCCTGCAAGGACATGGAATGTATATTAATTTAGTAGATATTCAATAACTATTTCTTGGAATTTTTCATTAAATATAGTTAATTGAAGACAAAGACATATAGCTGTTTCCTCCTGAAATCTAAGGTGACAATAAAGGCTTTTTTCCTTAAAAATGCTCAATCCATAAAGAAACCAAAAGAAAAGACAATGAAGAAAAGCAAAAACAAAAAAAATTGTAAGATGAAAAGCAGAAAGAAAAGGTTTCAGGTTTTTCTATGTGCTAAATAGACGAAGAAAACCTGTGACCTTGGGCTCACCTTATCCTAGTTCTGTTTCCCTGAAAACTTATAAAGGTGAAATGTTAGCTTTTTTACCAGACAGCAATGCTTATGGCAAAAATAACTCCTGCCTGGTGAACCACAGTCAGGCTGGAAGAGCTGTGAATGAACTATGAATACTAGACCTTCCTTCAGTGCAAATTAACTTGTTAACCAGGTGTTTCCCCAGCTGCCACCTGGAAACTAATGCCCATCAGCTGTTGCAAAATACGTTCATTCCTATTTGTAGCTTGAGCTTTCTAAAAGGATGGCTCACACACTGCCTTCTGAGATGCCCCTCCCTCACCCTTGAGAAGCCACAGTGGAGGAAGAAGTAGTGCAAAAAAATAAAAAAGCCCCTATACCAGTGTGAGATGATGAGTTCAAGAGCTAAAGCTGAAGACCTGTCCATCTCGGCCCTGCCTTTTCTTCCTAGCCTGTATTCTTCCACAAAGGTGTGCAAACCAGTGCCACAAAGGCTTCTTCTACTCTTATGAATTTGAAATATCTAGCTGAACTTAAAGTTCCTGGTGCTGGGCTGGCCAAGAAAAAGCAGGCTACTTTCCCAAACTCAAGACAATTTTGGAAATTACAGTCACGTTATGAATCTGAAGCCAGAGGACTGCTGCAGGTAAGATTCTCTCCTGAGCGCACACTGCAAGATCACTACACAGCCTCATACCAGCTACACTGAGGAAGAACACTGCTGTTTGGGGTTAATAGCCTTGCAACGTTATTTAACTTTTTAACTGTACTATATAGACAATGTAAAGCCAGCGACCACTACACCCAACGTAGTTTATTTGAATAGAATGCCCTGGAGTCTTGCAATGTGCAACCTGGAAAACCTTATTGCCAGCCTAGATAGACAACTAGACAAACAGACATTTCTTGTTTAATACAATGTAAGTCTTCCTGACAAATTTTGAGTTCTAAAAAATCTCACAATATAATAAGGTGGGTGGGGAGGGAGTTTGTAGATCAAGTAGCACAAGGGCAAAATAGACAAGACTGCTCTAATTTGTAATTACAGCTTCCACAGAGATTTAAAATGCACAAGAATGAAAGAGTAGAAAAGCTGGTAACATGTTAATTGGAGAAGGAAGGAGGAATACGATACAATTGGGAATGGAGCTCTGCACTGCAAAGCTGCCATTAAAGTTGGCCCAGGAGGAAGCTCAGCCTGCCAGGAGCTGGGGAACCTCTCTGGGCAGTCAGAGCTGGGAGCAGGTGTTCATTTTTAATTTTCCTAAAAGAGTGTCCTAAAAGACAACCTAAAATTAATTTTTAAAATGTCAGTTAATTACATCAACTATTAATTATAAAAGTAAATAATAACTTTGGGAGCCTAAAAATGGTAGAACTAAAACTCAAGACAAAAACAAATTATACTGGAACGAGAATCCTCATTGGATAAAGTCTGCTGAATCTGTGTTTTGTTTTGAAGTACAGAAATTAGAAACCTTACACTTGGTTTACTCATAAATAATTACGTCTATTAAAAAGTAATGATATTTAATATGTATTAAATATAGCTGTACACAACTATATTTTATAGTTTCTGACCTGGCAGAGGGAGAAAAGATGAAGTGTATCAATGCAGTAAAGCAGAGGAGGAAAGTAGCACACAAAACAATTGGTCAAGAGCAATAACAACTGCAAAATAAAATAAGTAGAAAGAATCCCAAATATAAAAGTAATAATAAAAAAATAATACACAACTCTTTCCTAAGTAACAGAGATTATCAGAATGGATTTTTGAGAAAAACGTAACAATATGCTAGTTATAACACAAATGTCTAAAGAAAACCATCCTGATACATACCAAATAAAAAAATGAAAAAGATCTACCATGCAAATACCACCAAAAACAAGGTTTGTAGCAATTAATATGATACAGTAGAGTTTAAGACAAAACCGTTAACACAGACACAGAGGAAGAATACATAATAAAAAAAATTGTAACAATCATAACCTTATTACTAAGAACACAGATCTGAATACACAAAGCAAAAACGTTGAATTATGATAAAATTTCCAAATCCATACACACAGAGGGATGCTTTACTGCACTTTTCCTGGAAACTAATATATCAAAGATTTTTTTAAAAAGTTTTATGAAGGCCTTTGCTTCCAGTGCAGCAGCTGAGTTGAAGGTTTTTCCCTTTCCTTCCCATGTTGTCTTTCTATTCCATTTTGTCTGGCTGTTTCTATCTAGGAAAAGGTGCATATGAGCTGAAGGCACTTCCACACTACATAGACCTAGCTCCTTTATTTACTAAACACATAGAAGCTAATTTTTCTTACAGAAAACATGTTTTATACCAAAAAGATCTAGGTTAAACTGAAGGATACGGTACAATTGTTTTTAAAAGTTCCCACCAAGTCATGAGATGTCTAAATAGGGCCTGGAAGACTATAGATCTATAAGGTACAACACACCCTAGTTCCTTGGAGAGAAAAAAAGTGTTAATGGCATTTTAAAAACCAGTAGGTCAATGCTGTTCACCATAGATTCCATGAATTAAATTAAGGAAATGGTGCAAAGCGGGTTTTAGGTAAGCCATTTACACATCTACAAACTGCCTATGGTATCCCTCCAAACCAAGTACTTAAATTACTGGGAAAGTTTAAGACATGAAGTAGCAGAACATAGGAAAATAATACAGGTCCTTTTCCTGAATACTGACTATGTGCTGAACATTGTGCTAGTTGACAAAATTAATTTTTAAAGAAACAGACATGAATGTTGACCTTATGAAATGTATAAGCAGGTTGACAAAACTCAAGTATGAAGAAGAAAGATGCATCTCAAAGTTTTCTTTCACCAGATGGGAAAGCCTGATTACACCATGAAAAACAAAAGACAGTCTCCAGCAGATGTACTACCTAATACCAAAACCATGAAACCTAAGTATATATTTTACATAGTGCTACTAATTTTGAACTTCTATAATAGACCAACTACTTACAAGTTCCAGGAAAAAGTCAGTTGGTACAAGAATGCAATCTGTTTTAATTTTAAAAACAGTGTAGGTTTATACAACCACCACAGGAGAGGGTTGCAAAATGACCATAGCTCAGGAGAAATGTAAATGTTTTTGCCTTAATAAAACAAACTTACAGCCTAGACAGGCTTGCATCCATTGAAATGTAGCAAAACATTTCATCTAGGTTGAGTTCTGCAGATTTGCTTATAGCTACATCAAGTAGATTTTCTTTGATCTCTTTTTGCACTGTTCACTAATTTGCTACATGGAAATTACAGTAAAAACAGTATTCCCCACTTAGGATGTAATTTCTAACAATTCTTTTTCATGTATACATAAAAAAAGATAAGGCTGTCTTCTTAGGCCCCCAAAAAGAATGCCTAATTTCATTTTGTTAAAAAGTAGCAAGTTTACTCCTATAAACCAGTAAACTGCTTAAACATTTAACATGTGGGTAGCTTCCCAGCTTGGTGGGTGGGCGAGGTTTCTGGTGCTCAGAGTTTGGAAAAGGCTCCTCTGCGCCCGTCTTCTCCATTCAGTTCCACACATGCTTTGCATTTGTCTAGTAACCATTGAATACATTCCTGGTCCCTGATGAATTACAATTATTTTTTTATTTTAAAATCCGATTGTTCACTTGTCTCTGAGGACAGGTACATTCACTAAAGGACAATAATTAATATCAAGTACAATATTCTTTAAAATACCAGGAATTCCATAACCCCACATTTAACACTTCTGTCTCATTCCAGCATCCCTGTTCACAGGAAGGCCTGAAAAGGGAGTCAGGATTTGTGGTAGGAGGGGAAATAGACTCTCTGTTTATTTGACTAAGAAGAAAGTCAATTGTGAAGCTTAAGTATATATCCAAATAATGCGTTGCTTAATGCCCACCAAAGTGGAAAGAAGGATGGTCAAAATGAAAGTTCTGGTAATTATCCAATAATTGAGTTAGAACAAACTGGTAGATAGACCAGAGGTTCTCTGAATCCACACAACAGATACTGCAAAATTATCTACATATGTGCACAGAAAATAAATTGTGTGAATTAGGTCCAACATCTTCAAAAACATGACTTTCCAAAAGAAATATGAGGAAAATCTAATAACTGATGAAACTAGCCAATACTAAGAGGATCAAAGTAAGAGTTTATCTTAAGGATTAAAAACAACTTTAGAAAAACTTTCATCTCACTTCAACTATTTATGAATTACATGGATTCTATTAATGCAAATTACTTTAATGAATTGTACTTTAAAAGAAAAAGAAACAAGATTTTAATATTGAGTCAGTTCATTTTAGAACAAGTTTAAATCAATGCCATCATGAAATTCAAGTCTTAATTCTGATGAATAGAAACTAATTAAGTTTTAATCTATCATGGAAACAGAGTAAATGCTTAACAGCTCATTTGTAAATCTTAACAAAATAAAATATTAGCAAAACTAGTAGGTTGAGAAATAATGGCATTGAACAAGAAGTAGTAAATAAAATAAATAGTACTTTGCCTTAAAATATTAACCATACAAAAGATTTTAAAATGTTTCTTTTGATTAGAAAAAATAAAAAATGTTTTGCAATATCAGCACAAATGTTATATTTGTGTACACATTTTGCCTCAGATCCTTATTTCAAAGATCAAAGAAGTAATAAAACCAGAACTTCACATTTTAAACAGCAAATAGAAAAACCTAACATTACTTTAAAACATGTCAAAAAAAAATCATAGTGCCAGTCCAGTGGCGCAGCAGTTAAGTTTGCAGGTTCCACTTTGGCGGCCTGGGGATCACTGGTTTGGATCCCGGGTGGGAACCTATGCACCACTTATCAAGCCATGCTGTGGCAGGCGTCCCACATATAAAGTAGAGGAACATGAGAATGGATGTTAGCTCAGAGCCAATCTTCCTCAGCAAAAAGAGGAGGATTGGTGGCAGATGTTAGCTCAGGGCTAATCTTCCTCAAAAAAAAAACAAGTCATAAAACGAACATTTTTTCAGATTATTTCACAAGGTGCTTTCTCCTATAAGAACATAACTGTGCCACTGTTGCATTACGGCACAATTATCTTAAGCATAACATACATCTACAATTAACTTAATTAACATTTGTACCATCTGTAACAAATTTTAGAATCAAAAGTTAAAAGCAATCCCAATGATTAATATGAAGCATTGATTTGTTTAATATTATTTAAAACATATAACTCTATTTATTTACTTTTCTCTTTGAGGTAAAAAATGTCAGAATATAAATCACTGAAGAAAGAAGTTGCTAAAAGGAGGTATGTGATTCTTCACGGAGTTTAGTATATCATCCTTATATATATTAGTGACTTATAAAAATTTCATTTTACATGATAAAATTTATTACTGCTTAAGCAACAATCTATAATTATTACTAAGCTTGTCTGCAGGCCATATAGACAAGCATTATGTGATATCTTTTAGAAATAATGAATATTTTTAGAGTTCACAAACAAAGGCACCTTATACATTTAAGCCAACCACTATGAAGTCTATTAAAGTGTTTTAAATTCATAAAGATTCTGTTCTAATGTGTCTATACTTGCAAGTGAAATTTTTAAAAAATATATTTTAATGTGTTTCAAAAGGCAAAACAATTAAAGATAAGCTTCTTAGAAAATGAGGTGTCTGGAATATGCAGTGAAAATAAAATGTACTCAAGGACATGCCCAAAGCGATGGAAATGCAGGTATACACTGTAGGTGAGCCGTGTCAGCAGACCCTCCATAGATTCATCGTGCGCCTTTTGTTAACTATGGCAAAAATCAGTTAATAATCTTAGTAATTAATAATTGTTTAATAAGCTCAGAAATTAACAGTCACTTGGTAACATTCAATAATCTTAGATTTCCTTGGGATCAGGAAATTCATAATCTAATAACCAAAATCAATATAGACACACAAAATTAAGATCATATATACTTCTTCTGAATTATTTGATAATGTTTAAACTTACATAATTATACAAAAGATATACAAAAACTGTGCTAGTTTAAGGAAATATTAAAAACCTTAGTCTCAGAGAAAAGTACACTACCCAGAAATTCCAATTACAGTGCTTCCCATAACAAACTGGAAGGCCATTGGTGCTTAGCCTCACTGGGCTATTTTTGATTAAAATGAAGGGCTACTTAACTTTATATTTCTGAGAGAAAATTTTTTCTTTTTCCATGAGGCTACGTCATGTAATAGAACAGATCCAATATAAAGGGTGACCAAATAAAACATAGTCTAGAACTGCACTGTCTACTGGAGTAGACACTAATCATATGTGGCTATTTACATTTACATTCAAATTTATTAAAGTTAAGTAAATATAAAAGTACAGTAGCCACTTTGTGGCTCATAGTCACAGGTAGTTAGTGGCAACCATACACAAGAATATAGAAAATGGACATTTCAACATTGGTGAAAGTGCTAATAGATAAGGCTGTCTAGAACAAAAGAAGCTTATATGGTATCATTGCTGGCCATACATCCCATTAATATTTTTTTGGTCATTAACTTATATATCTGTATTACAAAAGGAATTTTCATTCCTGTCTAAATGTTATGTTGCTACTTAAAATCCTGCTGTGAAAAATTAGATTTGGAATGAGCAAAATTATAGAGTCTAAGCTAATACAGACTGAGCTTTTTCTTATTTACGTATAATATATTTCTGAAAATGTGGATGAATATTAATGTGTGAAAATAAAACTCTTACACTGAAATGGGCCCAGCTTCTGTTTCTGCCCAAGTGGGAGTAACAGTGACCAAATATACCGTTCTACATGAAACAAGTAAAAGAAAGTGTACAAACTATATGAAATAAGGATTTTAAAGACATGATACACTTGGGAACAAGGGACATCTCTGAGAGATGAGAAACAAATGAGGTGAATCCTATATTTGCCCCAACTTACTGCCTTAAATCAGTTTCCAGGCCATGGTACATTGCAGGGGATGAGGGATATCCAGGTTTAAGAGCCTGGGGAGATAAAGGTGGCTAGAGTTCACAGGGCAGAGCCCCAGAGAGGACAGAGATGCACAGAGGAAGAACTCTGGAGACTATCAGAATAACTCTCTCACATATTCAGCAGAGTAGTGATCAGTGCATGCATTTGAGAAAACTGCCTGAGGCTGAGGAAAAATCCATCCCAAAAGATTAGAAGGAACAGTACCCATTGCACACCCAGGGTTGGAAATAGCAGTGGCAGCAATCAGCCAGACCGGAAAACTTCATAATTTACAGGGCATTAGATAGAATACTAGGAAGGGTCTTGCCTCATTTGTGAGGAATGATTAGCCCTATACTAAATAAACTAATTAGTTTCTCTAAAAATCATAAAAACAATACCTACAAGGATCAAGCTGTTTCCAATTAACTGCTTCCTAAAACAAAGCTCAAAAATATTGATAGTAATACAAAAATATCTAGCACCCAACAAGGTTAAATTCACAGTATCTAGCAGGCAATTAAAAAATATCAAATATCAAAATATGACCCATAATGAGGAGAAAACCCAACCAATTAAAACTAATTCAGAAGTGACACAGATATTAGAAAAGAACATTAAAACAATTTTACAGCTGTGTTCCATCAGTTCAAAAAAAGCTATTGAAAAGCATGAGTTTGTTAAGTAGAGAAAAGGAAGATATAAAATGAACCTAAACCTAACTTCTAAAGATGAAAACAACATCTGAGACTTAAAAAAAAAAAAATACACTGGAGGGGGTTAACAGCAGATTAGATATTACAGAAGAAAAGATTAGTGAACTTGAAAATATAGCAATAGAAACTATTTAAAATGAAACAGAGCAAAAAGAATCAAAGGAAAAAAAGGAAAAACAAATAGAGCATCAGTGAGATATGGATCAACTTCAGACAGCCTAATATACACATAGCTGGAGTTCCAGTGAAGTAGGGAGAAGGGCAGAAAAAATAATGGCTGAAAATTTTCCAAGTTAGATGAGAATTAAAAACCCATACAATACACCTTAAACACACACAGACAAAAAAATTCCCAGGCATATAAAGAAGGAGGAAAATATTATCCATAATAAGGAGATAAATACACCACTTGAAACTGACTCAGAACTGATAAAGATGTTCAAATTAGCAGACGAGGATATTAAAACGGGTATTGTAACTGTATCCCATATCTTCAAAAGCTAAGTAGAGAAATAGAAGATAGAAAAAGGATCCAAATAGAACTTGTAGAGATGAAAAGTGTAATGCCTAAGATGAAAAACACGTTTTTTTCAATTCAGACTTGTGCATGTCTGCACACATAAAACGATACAATAAGGCATATGTATGCTGATCTCAACTGAATAGCCAGCCGCGACTAGGGAACATCTGCGTGGCACATGCTTTCATCACGGTGGAAGAGTAAGTTGAGCAACACAGACGAATGAGTGAAATATCACATTCTGCTGATATATTGTAATCCTAGCATATAACTTTGAAGGTTCAATTTTATATTTTTTACAATTTTTCAATTTTTAATTTTGTTCAATTTTATATTTACGACAAGGGCACAGGCTACTCACTTTCAGGCTTCTGGATCCATTTAATTGCAGAAGATAGATTGCAAGAAAAAACCCTTCTTCAACTGTTAACATTGTAAGTATCTAATAGGTCAATCAATTAATTGCACAATCCAAATAAAATACAGAAATAGAGTAGGAAGAGAAATCTCCAGCTATCTTCCATAATCTTTGGTTTTGAACTTTTGTCTTTGTCAAAATAACATAATACTTATTAGCTACGTTAGTAAATGCTACACACATGAACTAAAAGATAAAATGAATGCTCATAAATGCAATTTTTAATTTGCTTAATATAGTAGTGATCCATCAGACTTATTCTGAAACAAAACTACAGGATGCCTCCTCCAAAAATTTTGAAAATCACCCCCTAAATTCAATTTGTAAGAGAAAAATAATGTCCCACTTAAAACTGAGAAACATTTCAAAGGTTAATGCTACTTTTTAGAGTAAATACAGAAAATAATTTAAAATAAGACATAAGCAGTCATTTACTGACACAATAAGATGTGCTTCCTAACATGAAGCATGAAGATATACTTCACAAAAACTAAAAACAGATATCTGTAAATTTGATAATTATATTTCTTTTTCTAAAAGGCAAAATGGAAAATAATTGAACTATACTAAAAAGTAAGGAGGACAGCAGAAATCAAGATAGTAAAATTCATAAAGTTCAAATTTATACATAATAAATAATGGCCTAAAAACTCAGGTAGAAATAGGAGTGTTATTCTCCTTAAAAGAATGCAGCTATTACTTGAGATGTAATTTCTATTTACTTTCTCATACCTCACCCCCCTTCATTTCTGCAAGGAACCACAAAGTATTTTTTTTATGGTGGGCAGCACTTGAAACAGGGTGGAATAGGAGACATCAGGACCAGGAATATCAAGGCCAAACTCAAGTCAATAAACATTTCTGAATTCCTACTCATGCTGTGTTGGGAAAAGGGAAAGGACTGAGCACAGTGTAAGGAAGGATTCCGAGAGGAAATATTGTAACTCAAATTTTAAGGATAATAAGAGCCAGGCAAGCAAACACTAGAAAAATAGTGTCACAGGTAGAAAACCTCACCAGAGTAAACGCAGTTATGTCAAGTAACATGGTGCCTGTGTGGAACTCCAGCAGGTCAGTATTACCAGAGCACAAACTGCTCAGTGAGGAAATGAGAGTCAGAATGATAAAATGAAGCAAGAGCCCAACCAGGCCAAGCCTTTATGACCTGACTGCTTTTTGTCCAATACAGGATGAGGACCCTCTGGAAGGTTTTAATAAGGAGGGTAGCTTGGAAGATTTGCAATTAGCAAAATCCGTCATGATGGCTGTGATGAGGTCAAAAGTGAAGTAACAGAGGGACTGTCGGGAGTTCCTGGAGGAGAGAACATGGATTCAAATTTCTTAAACTGCGCGCACTTGAACATTCCTGCCACAACATAGAGTAATGATGATTAGAGATAAAAACATAAGAATTGGTACATGAGTAATACTTTAAATCATGAGACTTGACCCAGCGAGTATATGTCTATTAAAGAAATTTCTAACAGATATTTTAGGTAATGATACTGAGTAACTGTGGCAAACAGGTCATTTAGGATTGAAAATCTAAAGGTCAGAAAACTATGGCCCACAGGTCAAAGCCAGTCACCTGCCTGTTTTTTTTTTTTTTTGGAAATAAAGTTTTATTGAAACACAGCCACACCCATTATTTTACATCTTTTCTGTGGCTGCTTATGCAGTACCACAGCAGAGTTGAATAGCTGTAACAAAGACTTTAATGGCCCACAAAGCCTAAAATATTTACTAACTGGCACTTAACAAGAAACATTGCCAACCCCTTAAATATAAAGAAATTATCTCCGATCCAGGCAAAGAAATGGCCTGGGTTATCTCTTGTAAAATGAGAGCTTTCTACTAAACGGTTTTTAAGATCTTTTTCTCCTCTATCAATCTAGGTTTCTGTTACTTGAAAAGGGCAAGTATTGACATCCCTAATGAACGTCATGTGGTAAAGTGAAATGAGCACGAAGCTTATTCTTGAACCGAGGATAATGGCATCTATGATAATCAACTCTCAGAATTGCTCTGAGGATTAAATAGAATCATTTATTTTAAAAGAAAAGGATGGTGACACTATTTCAAGCATTCAGTAAGTGTCTGTTATTACTAACATTAAAATAAGTTTGCTAATAATATGCATTAGCAGGCCACATAGGGGGGAGGTCTGAGAATTATAAATGTAATGAGAGTTCCATTTCTTACAAATGGAAAAAGCAAGAAACACAAGATCACAGTTGGATTCTCATTGGTTGGGCAAAAATCCAAAACTCCATCATTACCATAAACATATTAAATTAAAAAACAAAAATTTATAGTTCTTTCTCAAAAGACCTAGAAATGGGTATAATACTCCGAGTACTCAGAAGAAACAAGCAGGTGACTTTAAGCAGTCCTTTCATTCTCAAACAAGAATTTTCCAGTGCCAATACTAGGATTATCTTGGCAACATGTGCTGCATTCTACCTTAGCAGGTACCAGTGAATCAAGTATCCCAGCATTTAAGTAAAATAAGTATAAGCTTCAAAATCCCATAACATAAAACCTCTGGTGCCTGGAAAATTGAATCATACTATACCTTTCAAAAGTATCACACATAAACTTATGGCAAAGAGGGTTCAAGCCAAAACACGTTTGGATCAAGAAGCTTTTTGCACTGATTCCATCACCTTTCTATACTTCCAATAAAACAGTTCAAGCTTTCTAGAAAACTGCAAAAGTAATCTATTTTTTTGGTGGCTATAGATTTTTATCCTAAAGGAATAGTGCTCAGGCCTGGTAATATTCTTACCATCTTCCTGCCTGCTAATGTTTTGAGCGATGGACAAGATTTGTTTTTGTTTTTGTTTTTTAGTTTAGTTTTTTTTTCAGAATATAAAGGATTAGTACAGAAAAGATTCATAATAAACATGATCCATCATACAAACATTATGTAAGACTTGGCAAAGGAATATGAAAGATTTATTTCTAAATTGTGCCTATATCTGGAATTCTATTAAAATTCAAATGAAGGAGGCCTTGGAGGAGAATAACTTACCTTTCCAAGTAGGCTTTAGAACAACAGCTTCTCTGCATACAAATACACACACTCATAGCACACACACGAATGAACAGAAAGCTTCTGGTATGAGTGAAATCTTTCTTATTGTCTCAGCTAACAAATTTGGGATAATCATCTGCCTACTCAACCTTCAGAAACAATCCAAAAAGATCCTTCTCTAATGTCTGCTCTCTTACTATCATTCACCCAGTTTCACAAGACGTAAAACTGGAGGTTATACTTTCTCTCTCTCATTAAGTCAAGCAGCAATTCTTCATGCTTCTAGTTCTTTAAATATATCTTGATTCCAGCCATTTCTGCCCATTCACTCTAAAACTAATCTAGTCCTAGCCACCACCATTATTACTTGGAATTCTGCGATAGCCTACTACCTAAACAAAATGCAGCATCAAGGAATCTCTCTGATCACTTCAATCCATTCTCTGTGCTGCATCCAGAATGATGGGTAAAACGCAAATCTGATCACATCAGTTTCTACTGGGCAGTGCTGCTTTATGGAGTTCAACATCTGAAGGCCTGCCTTGACCTAGACCTGTCACACTGGAGAGACCTCAACACTCCCCAATGTGTAGTTCATTTTCTATTTCAGATCCACTCGCTCTTTCCAGTCCTGACCATTCTATGTGCTACTCTTTCCATATGGAAATGTTATTCTTTCTATTCTTCATAGAGCTGAACCTTGCTCAGTCTTCTGAATTTCAGCTTTCTCTCCTACTCTTAAGGAGATCTCTCCTGATCTTCTATTCCAGGTCAAATTGCCCCTTTCTCAAGCAGATCTCGTTGAAGTTCTTACCTTGAGGTGGGGGATAGAAAGGACAGTGAACAAGACCCCCTGAACTCCCAACCACTGGATCACTTCCCAGGCTAACTCTGGTCATTTAATTAACCTCATATTATGTGAACCTTCATTTTGGAAAACAAAAATAGGTAAATTATTTCCTTAACTGATCAAGATAAAATCTGGAAAATTAGCTTATATAGAAACATCTTATTCTTCTAAAGTAGGATACAGTTTTTGTTTGTTTGTTTGTTTTGTTTTTTTTTTTTTTTTTTGGAGGAAGATTAGCCCTCAGCTACTGCCAGTCCTCCTCTTTTTGCTGAGGAAGCCTGGCTCTGAGCTAACATCCGTGCCCATCTTCCTCTAGTTTATACGTGGGACGCCTACCACAGCATGGCTGCCAAGCAGTGCCATGTCCGCACCCGGGATCCGAACCAGCGAACCCCGGGCCGCCGAGAAGCGGAACGTGCGAACTTAACCGCTGCGCCACCGGGCCGGCCCCAAAAGCAGGATACAGTTTTAAAAAAAGGTTCACATTATTAAATAAGCTACATGTATGTCAAAATACCTGTCACACAGATGTTCAATAAATGTTATATCAATCTATATTAAGCAAACAATTAGGTAATGAAGAGAATAGGATAGTTCCCTATAAAGTGCTAACTAGGTAACACCTAAACTACGTTTAAAATGAATTGGTAAGAGGAAGCACTGGTGTGAGCTTTAATGGTTAAGGAATCACTTTTAGAAGGCAGAGCCTGGGCTAGACATGGAAGAATAGATTCCTTGGGAGGGGGGAAAAAGATTAATGTTAACAACTCCTGTTAAAGAGAGAGAAAAAAGAGGAATGAACGCAAGAATGGAAAATCTAGACTTAACCTAATGAAAACCAGACTACAAAAAGAGGAAGATAAATAAGAAAGGGACAAATACAAGAGGAACCATTAAAAAAAAATCCTATGAGTCTTGTGATAAGGATTAAAGTATAGAAAGTTCTCAAAAATGGCTCAATAAAGGAATACCATATCACCTGATTCATAATTAACATGACCGTAATAATCTAAATTGCTCTACTATATCTATACATAAAAGACATGCATAGTAGATTATATGAAAGTAAAAGGAATTCACAACCTATAGCAGCACAGAAAATACCCTTAGAAAGAGAAGCCGCTTAGATGCCTTCAAGGGCATCCCACTCTGTTTACAGATAAAGATTCTCAACTCAAGTTCAAAGGCATGAAATAAGTAGCTAGGTTAACAGACACTTGTTATTTGCAGACCTAGTACTTGTATCCTGACCCTCACTCCAGGTTCAGCATCCTTAACATGCCAAAGGTCTCCTAAAACTTAAAAATAACAGCCAATTATTTCTATTCAATACTTCCTCTACAACAATATAACTTATTTTTCTCTGTGAAGTAAAACCCTTTTAAATCTTATAAACAAAGTCAGGTGTGGCATGTTTATATTAACATATGTATTATGTTAATTTATTACTAATTATAGAAGTATAACATGTAATTTGAAAATAAATGATATTGAAACTATTTGGTTCCATCTCTGGAAAGAAATAGCACAACATAATTAAGCTAAAGACCATTTCCACTATTTAAAATAGAACCCAGTACACAAAAAATCTAATGAGAGAAATTCCCAGGCATATTTTTTGAAAAACTGAATGACCAAACCAATTGTTCAATTCCTTTTCTAGGGCTAAAATTAATGTAAGCTGCCTAACAAAGAAGGCTAGTTTCATTTATTTTGCCTCCTGTGTATTTTATGTTAAATTTTATAAATGGATTTACCAGGACAGCACTGGCAATAAATTTACAAACAACTTTGTTCATCTGACCAAGCTCAGGAAACTACTTAAAATAGGAACATAGCACACCAAACCCTGTGCTTAATTAAGAAAAAAATATTCATAAAACCTAGAAAAAGTCCTCTGGAATTCATTCTACTTGCATATTCCAGTGGAACATCATTCTATCTGAAAATAACCTTTATTCATTAGAAGAAAGAATACTAGGAAGGTGTGCCCTCTGAGAATCATTTCTTTACACATCATCAGTTACATGTTCATCACAATTAATCTCAGGGAATTTGTATATCCCACAACACAAACTTTCCAGTAACCATTTAGCCATAAGCAAAGATCTCCTAAAATTTACAATAACAGTCAATTCTTTCTATTCAACACCCCCTACAAGAATGACTTCATCATTCCTCATCTTTGTGTTAAATACGAATTCCTTCATGACTGAAATTGTGAAAAGGTTCTAAAGGTATTTTAAACCACTATTTGTTAAGATTTTATTATTGATTTAGGCAGGAAATACCTGAGACTGACTATATCAGCAGAAAACAAATGAAAACATCGGTAGAATTTGTGGAAGTAATTGCATTTCTGCCACTGAAGCTGTGTATGACCATGAAAGAGAAAACTTCAATGTCTCTTAAGTGAAAACATAAAAATTCAACATACAACAAAGTTAAAATTTTCTGAAGGAAAAATCAAGATATCCATAAGCCTACAGTAGCAACATGGTTGAGTTTGAAGTAGAAAAGGGATTTGGATCTACTCCCTAGGTCATTCATTGGCTACTAAACACACAGAAAATACCCATTTGAAAATAAACTGGGGACCTAAAACATACATTGCAAAAAGTAAACCCAATATGGAGGCAATGAGCATTACAATGGCCAGCTCTCTTGTTTGTTTTATAAGAACTTGTATCTTAAAAACACATTTTCTTAGTCTAGTAATAATAGGGTTAACAGGAGGAAATGTATAGAGCAAATAGTTAAGTAAAGGGTGACAAAGATACACGTCTGGGGTCTGGTAAGAAATTTAACATGATCACAGAATTTTATAACTTAAATTCAATAAAGGCTCAATTACCCTGTGAAGCTAAAGTAAGAAGCCATTAGCACTTAAAAGAAGGAATCAATATGTTTTTCCAATTGGCATTTGTTCTTTATTAGGGAGGAATATTAAATACACATATGTATGTATATGTGTATTTTTAATCTTTTTCCATCTTATTATTTAACACATTCATAAGAGCATAAAAGTAACAAGTGTATATGATACATTGCACATTGGATTGATTCTGTTCCTGGCTCCGCCCTTGGTGAGCCGCAGAACCTTCTGGAAACAATTTACATCTCTGTGACAGCTTCCCCAGATGTGAAAGTATCAAGTTTTAAATGGATGGTGGTTTTCTATTTTTTTATTTGCTGACATGTTCAAATATTAAACATTTTGAAGTATTTTAAAGATCATATATTCTGATCTGTTATGTCAATAAACTACTTCCTGGTAACTAGAACTAAATGAGGCACTTTTGAAGGTTTATTTATGTTTTTCAAAGCATTAAAATTCCATATGGTAATTTATGTTTTGGGCTAAAGTAAATTCATGAAAAGATTCCTATCTCTCATAAAGCACCAATGAAATTATTGTCTACATTGTCAGAGGAAAGAACAGATCTCGTGTAATTATCCAGATAATTACTGTAAAATTATTTTGCTGTGGAAAAGTAATAAACTGTTTTATCAAGTAAAATTAAAGAGTTTGCTTCATTTCTCAGTTTTGAACTTCTACTTAGATTTCTTGCCAATTTCTTTTTGCTTTTAAAAATTTTAACATTTCTTTGGTGCCCATTATATGAATCAGCTATGCTTATTGAAAAAATAAGCTTTAAGTAAGAATATACTGTCCATTACTTCATCTGATAGTACCACTAAAGGGTGTTTTGTGGAAACCTTGCCAGATCCAAATAAATTAGAATCCCTATTTCATTTTCTGAATTTAGGAAGGTATTTTTTGAGAGTTTTACAATTGGTTTTACACAATCTTGGCTGGAAAACAGCTACAGTTAGTTTTGCCTCTTGAAACTCTCTTCTCCATCGCTGGGCAAAAAACAGCTCTCGGATCATTTGTTTATAAACAAGAACTCAGCCTACAATTCAGACTCTTGGTACTTTTGAGTCTTGTTTAATTTAGGTAAAAGCTTATGCTTTTTTGGAATGATTTTTCTATCAGAAATTTTATGAATTTATCTCTTATCATTTTCATAAATTTAATCTATTACTTTATATTTCCAAATATTTTTTCATCATTATTTAAGGATTGAACAAAAACACACGATAAGAGTAGAAAATAGAGAACAGAACATGTCCCACGTTGATGGCTATTCTATCAGGTGATTCCACAAAGAGCTTTCAGATAATCTTTTGAGAGCTGCAATCTAAAAAAGTTACTAGCACTGCTACATACCGCTCCCGCCCCTGGGTAACCACAAAGAAGAGAGGATAATAACAACTTCAGTCAACTCAGAATAAAAACGTGGATCCTTGATAACTTACACTATAGACTAAACAGCATCAAAAATCACATGTGAAAAGGACTCTCCGACACAATTCCTACACAATTTAACTTTACAAAAGAAAGCACTGGTTTTTAATGTTTATAAGGTTTTTCTTGTTAAAAGACATAGAAAGGGATCTAAATGTTTTAAATTCCTTTATGCCTACCAGTCTTTAATTTTAAGAAAGAGTATTTTTTTTGCTTTTAAGTAGGGAATATTCTCCTAGTACAAGGTATGCTTGTTATCTGAGTGTGTTTGCAAAGTCTCATAAGGTAAAAGATTGTACAAGGCAACAAATGTCATCCTAACACACACACAGATTCATTGAGAAACACAACACTTATAAAGAACCCCATTCGACTATCTCTGCCCACTTTAATAGTGACATCTATTTTAGCCCAAGTAGTCAACATTACAATCATCATTACCATCACCAATCAGTCTACAGCTGTTGTAGAAGTTTGGAAAATTCTGATAATTCAAAATAATTGCAATGAAATTAAGTTACATCTACCAAAACATAGGATTTCATTAAGCTGATCTAATTAACATTGGCAAACTATAATCATACTCAACACGACGAATGAAAACTTGGCAAAATTTGACCACTTAAAATATATAAAGATAAAACAATAAGAATGATGGCCCAAATAAAAATAGATGGCCCAAAAAGACTACTTCAAACAGAGAATTAATAAAGGATATTTTTATAAAACTGAAAATGTCCAGGGGCTGGCCTGGTGGCGTAGGGGTTAAGTTCACACGCTCCACTTTGGTGGCCTGCGGTTCACAGGTATGGATCCCAGGCACAGACCTGCACACTGTTCAGCAAGCCATGCTGTGGTAATGTCCCACATACAAAACAGAGGAAGACTGGCACAGTTGTTAGCTCAGGGCCAATTTCCTCACCAAAAAGAAAAAAAAAACAAAGTCCAAAAATATTTCTTCAAAAATGATCACTTGAAATGAAGCATATCACAACATAACATATAATGTCCACAACATTATGCAAAAAAGTTCATTTTTGCAAACATAATCTAAATTTTTTTTTAAATAAGATAACACTATCTTAATAAGTATCTTAGTTCTTTTAAGATAAAGTCTCAACTATGTTTTCTACTCTTCCTGGTGAAATTTTGTTCTTTCTTTAATTGGATCTTAAAGCAGTAGCCTCTTACCTATGCCAGTTTATGATAGATAACAAAAATCCCCTACATTAAATATTTCCTCTCCCATTTCACTTTCATAAAAGTTATGGAGAAGCTGATCTTCAGACAATCAAGACTCCTGCAGAACCTGAAATAAAATCTAATTGTGCTAAATACCCCTGTACCGAGGACCCAACACCATTAACTCTTCACTCTTTTAGTGTGTGGCTCCCTCCAAGAGACAAATATTTCAGATGAGGTTGAAAGTCACATGTTGACTACTGAATGACAACTAACAGACCATTTCAAAATTTTTCTATATCTACTTGAGAATATAAAAGACAATGTGGGCTGCATCAATACTGTAGGCCTGACACCAATTTTCAGCACTGAGAACCTGATCTAATGTTTTTGTCAAACAAATGCCCCATCTAACCTTACTATCAGCACACTGAGTCTACCTATGCAATGAGAAAATAATGGGTGAACAAATACTAATTATGAAGTGCCAACTCTCCAATTTAAACATTTCACAGTGTTTATAGTATATGGACTTATCGTTTACAGACTTATAATATTCCTACTCCTCAAACTAGAAAGGAAATGTCTCCCAGAACTAATTACATGATTATCCCTCATTCCCCTTAGTTTGATACAGAAAATCAGGTAGTCAAAAAAAATTCTGGCATTTACTGGGATACATAAAATAGAAGTCAACAGAAAATTAAATTCAAATATTTATAAAGTCAATACATAAATCTGGGGTTGAGATAACAATAGTAGCAATGAAACAGAAGAACCAACAGTTTAAAAACTGTGTGTGTGTATTTGATGTAGAAAGGCAGAGGGAAAAGGCAGAAGAAAAATTCAAAGATTACACAGATTCCCACCTGGGTGTCTGCCACACTGTTTTGGCCACTAAAGGAAGTCAATTGATGGAGAATGTGCTTTTGTGATAGATTTGATATGCTAGGCCTGAGAAGATAGTGAAGTACTCAAATGGAAGTACCTAATAGAATGTTGGAAAATGTATGACTGAAGCTCAAGAATAAGATTAGAGCAGCAGAAGTGAAGTTTGAGTCACCTCATGCAAATTCAAAAGAAGAGAAGCTAGGCTATTAAATGAAACTAACATTGCTTGCCTGCCAAGGGCCCAGCGCTGTGTTATCAACTACACTTTGCATTTATTCATTCATTTTAATCCTTACAATGACTTAAGAAGTAGGGTTATTAGCCTCATTTCTAAAATGAAGAAAGCAAGCCTCAGACAAGTTAAGTAACTTGACCACAGAACTAAGGTATTCTGAGTTCAAAGCCTTTGCTCTCTTCTCTCTTCACAGTATTGGACTGCCTCCTTAGAATAATATCTGGGAATATGGAATGAATGAGATTTCTAAGTAAGTTAATGTGGAGAGAGGAACAGAGGGCCAAACACACAGCTCTGAACTTACCTCTATCCTACAGAACCTTAGAGCCTTCTAACATTGGATACATTTCAGAATGTCCTAAAAAACTTCAAAGAAAGTACCTATATTTCTGTTAAAATCAGACACATGTAGAATTTGGGTTTACATAATCAGCAGGACCCAAGGAACTTATCTTTAGGGCTTATGACCAAACAGGCCAGTGAAATAACCAAACCTCCCCCAACTGCTAATTTGTTTCTACTTGCATTGCTCAGTCTAGAGTTGCTTATTTGTAATGCAAATTATCACTATTCTGTATTAATGATCTTACCTAACAAGAATTAAATTACCACACTACGGGATGGGCCTGAGCTTTAGGGAACTTGGCAATTGCTAAGCAACTGTTCTGAGAATTTCATGTTTGGAATCCCTTCCCTCAGCAAAATGCTGCAGACTACAGATGCTGCTCCTCAGCCAGTTTGGCAGGCCCGGCCTCTGGTTTCATTCCTTCCTGGTTTTGCTCTCTGATATTTCCCTCTGCTATATAGTTTAATAGGCCAATCAAGTAAATTCTGAACTAAACATACACTTTTAGCCTTTCACGGAAAAGATCTCTCCAAAATTGTCATGGGTCATTCTTACAGGTGTTTTCTCATCTGTTGCTCACTCTACTTTTACTGTCCATGAACAGAGAAGATGAAACAACCTAAGAGTATATCTTCTTCCATCTTATTTTTACCTCTTTCTTTTTAATTGGTGATTTCTTCTCTAATGGCATTCTGTAATACACTAAATAAAGCTCTTTCACATCCTCCAAACAAATAGTCAACTCAGCAATACTCTTTACAATTTTAATGAAGGAAAAGAAATGAAATATGTTGCCAGGGTGAAATAAATTGTTTCCCAAACCTGTCAGTTCAACAAAATAATAAGGGCAGTAATAAGGGCAGGAGTCACAGAAGTCATAGCAACAGAGTAAGCTCAAGAATCCACAAAGAGGAGTTTCTTCTTTGGGGATTGGATGAATTTCCTCAATTGGATGAAATTTTGTTAAATAGAAAAGTTGAATTTCAAGAAAGGATGTATAAGTTTGAGGAGAAAAATCTGCGTTAATTCACTTACTGAAATAACAACAACAGGATATAAAATGGAAAGATTACTCTCTTCAAGCGCATTCAGTAATTTCCGGGTTTCTTCAAAATCAGAGGTCATAACCTGAAAGACGAGAAACGTAAAAGGAAGTGAAAAGAAGTTCTTAAATGACTTAAAAGTTAATTCATGGGAAAAAATGGAGAGCTTTTATGTAAACATTCAAACTTATTTATCAAACTTAATTTTTAATTTTCAAACAATTTTAAAGGATCTCATAAGGTTATACCTATGAAAATTTTAACTATTCATTAATTCAAACCTGTGTCATCTTATCTGCTTTACACCAGGTACAAAATAGAACACTGAAAATACTGTCTAAAGAAATATCACCCTCTTCTCATTATGGGAATCAGCTTGTTAGAAAACGTTATTTCCCTATTTCAAAAGATAAAAAATAAAATTTCCAAATACATATTGAATAACACAATTCATCTATCAAGATCTTAAATTCAAATATTTAAGAATCAAGGAAAATAAATTCTCTTCCACATTACATTTACACAGATCCTCAAGGGATTTCAATCATTTGTATTTACTACTTACATTTACACAAACAAAATTGTAGCACTGCTCTAAGATGATCTGTTGAAGATCTCTGCCAGCATGACACAGAGCCCCAGATGTGACTTTTACATGCTACGAGAAACAATTAGAGGAAAAAAGAGTTTACAAACTAGATAGAAAGACCAAATGTGAACATAAACAACTCAGTTACAAACGAGTACAAAATTGCCATAGGCACCTAAAGCCAAGGACCACATGTAAAAACAAGATAATTCAGGCTGAAGTTTACAAGGCTACCAAGAAAAAGACATTTGAACTAGTCCATGAATAACGAATATTATTTTAGCAAACAAGGAAATGGGAAATTGTTTCAGATAAGAAAAAATGTAGAAAAGGCACAGAATACATTCAGGAACAGGCAAGTAGTCTGATTTTTCTTATACAAAGAATATATTACAGAGAATGTTAGAATAAAATACAAAAGCTTTGTTAGGGATTGTTGGAGGGTTCTGGCAGCATGTTAAATCCTACCATTACAAAGAACAGATTTAACTAAACCTGGAATGACTAAAAGCAGGGAAAGCAATAAGAAATTATCATAATAACGTAAGTGATAGAGAAATAAGATTTCAACTAGGGCACTGAGAATAAGATAAAAGAAGAGATTATTACTAAAGGTAGTCCCAGACTAGATTTAGAAGGAATAGTACCTATATCATGAAATCTTTCCTAATAAGATTTTTATTCCATAGAGTTCAATTTCCTAATTAACTTCTATTTTTTCTATTATAACAATATGAACAAAAAATTACTACCCAAGGGAACTGTTATGACGATATCTCTGCTATAATAATTCCACAAGAAGTCACATTTCAGTGGTTAATACTGGCATTATATTTAGAATGCTTTACAATTTATGATTCTAAAATACAATGCTTGTTCCTTAGTAAAGCATCAAACTCTGTACCTCTAATAGCATCACCTATTCAGCAGAATTTTGTTTTAATTCTACATAATTTTGACAAAATATTTGAGACAGGGAAGTAAAGGTTTTGAGGTCTTATCTTTGCTATAGAAATTAGGTGGCTCATAAATTTCAAGAATTTTATCTTGGTTTAAAGTTCTTACTGAGTACAAAGTTCAGGGAGAAGATTATTAGAAAAACAAAAACCCATAGGCATCAGCCACATATTGATAGTAAAATAGAGAAGAAATCAGCTTCCACTGTGCAACGTTAAGTTTGTTCAAAGAGTTACATCTTCTAGATATTACAGGGAGACAACTTTTCAGGGGTTTCTCACATATCCAATCATTTTCAAAGGCATCAATAGCTAATTTACTCCAGATTGGCTTTTCAAGGATGTTTGCACAGCAGGCAGACTTATAAAGATAGCTATATCTCTTCCTGGAGCAAATTTGCTTATGTTCCAGAAAGTAAAGATAGAGACACGTCTTTCCTTGGAGCAGATTTGCTTGGCATTCCAGAGTAATAAAGACAATGTCTCTCTTTTAAGAGGAGGATGGGCTGGTTTGCCAGCAGTCCCTGTATAAGGCTAGTGATTCTTGATATCAAGATTTTTCTTTGATGTACCTCACTGGCCTGGCAATATCGAGCCCTAATACAATTTCCCTATGGGAACTGCAATTCAGAAAATCAGCACTACACTGTTATTCTCCTTGCTGCTATGGTTGTGACTAACAAACTGTCTTTTCTTTGACCCTGGAGTTTCCTGTCTCTTGCCAATATTTACGATATTGGCATACATGTTTGTGTACAAGTAGGGCATAATCCGCAGATCCTGCCATGTTTCTGACTTGACAGATAGGAAATAAGGCAACCACATTATTGGATCTTAACTTCAACAAATGTGGGTGAATGCTGAATTAAAAATGACCGAGTTTAAAATTTTCTTTTGTATGTACTCAAATGAAGATGTTCTCTAGAATAAGAACATGAGGGATATTCTGATTTAGCTTTTTAACTATTAAAACTGATATACTTCAGGGCCGGCCCTATGGCCGAGTGGTTGGGTTCACCCGCTCTGCTTCAGCAGCCCAGTGTTTTGCTGGCCCAGGATTTCGCGGGTTCAAATCCTGGGTGCAGACATGGCACCACTCATCGGGCCATGCTGGGGTGGCATCCCACATGCCATAACTGGAAGGACCCACAACTAAAAATATACAACTATGTACCGGGGGGCTTTGAGGAGAAAAAGGAAAAATAAAATCTTTAAAATTGATGCACTTCTTGAAGACAGGGTATGGGATCCTTGAGGGCAGAAACATTGATGTTTTTACCACTAGCAAATGCTTGATAAATAGGTTTTTAAAACTAACCGCAATCTTGTGGGTTTTTTTTAAGAGATCTTGTTTCAAGAAAAAAAGGCATATGTTCTTAAAAGCAACAATGTGGAAAAGTCTTTTTAAAAGGTTAAAAAAAATTCATCCAAATATACCACTACCTAGAAATAATTACTCTGAACATCGGATAAGTATCATTACAACAATTTTCTATTCATAATAGATGCAGCGAGCCGGCAGGACAAAAGGAGGAACGAACAAAAAGCATCACCACGTTTTATTAAAATGGGATCATAATATGCATGTCATTTTTAATCAAATCATTTAATGTTAGCAAAAAACAAAAAAAAAACCAACATGAAGATAGTAAAACTGAAGGTGCTGCCAAACTTCAGATAATTCTGATAATTCTTCACTCCCAGAGAGCTTAGTTTCTAAATGTTAAGAAAGATACCATGAACAGGATTAAGACACTGGACTTTTAATGGCAATGCATTTGATTTGTAAATCAGCATTAATTGACTTGCTTCTATGAGAGAGAAAGAAATAGCACATTTTAACCTCCATCCACAGCCTAGTTCTGGTCAATCATTATCTTTACCTTGACAAAGTTTACTAGATTTATAGCATCTTCTATAGCCATAATTCACACAATCTAGAAATAATATATCTACAGTCAAGGAAACTTTTTAAACAATATCTATTTCAAAATTCTTCATTTTAATTCACTTTATTTAAGGAACTTCATCTGCAAGTGGTTTTTGTTTTGTTTTTTTTTACAAAAGCCACAACATTTTATGTTGCTTGAGTTTTTGCTTCTATACTCAAAGAATAGCTTACCTAGGAATAAAGTTCGGTTCATACTTTGTTTCCCTCACAGATCTGTAGTCACTGTTCCAAAATTTTCAAACACTGTGCACTATCCTACTGCTTCTCATATGCCGTTTGTCATTCACTCACTCTCCATCACTTTACTGGGCAAATTTCAACATCAAGTAGTTGTACCACGAAGTCCTCATAGATGTTGTATTTGATTTTTTTTTCCTTATTGTCTTTATAACTAAAAGACAATTTGGCTGGCGGTATATATTCTTGGATTCCACTTTCATTCCCTCCAAAGTTTCTAAACACTGCTTCATTGTATTTGGATAGTGAACATTGTAGAGATTCAAGAGCTCAGACACAGTAACCTTCTTTCTATAAGCTTTGTTTTTGTTTTTTTGTGCCTCAGTACCTACTTTAAGAATTCTTTATGAGGAAGTTCAAAATCTTAATCAGAATCAGAACATTTAATTGTCAATAGGCTTTTCCTCAATTTTTCCTGAAAATATACTTTTCAGGTCTTATAGAATCAGTTTGCCATTTCAAGGAAATTTTCTTCTAGCTTCCAGAATTTCTTGGTTCGTCTACCTGACGTATAAACATTATCCATATGTTCGATGTCTTTATCATCATTCATATCTATTTTGGTTTAGTTTTCATTTAATTTTTACTTGGAATACACTGTGATTATCCCAATTTCCCTCTATGACAATTACCTGATTTCTGTTGTATTCTATTTCTAATGTACTAATTAGCCCTATAATAGTGTTGCTCTAGTCTTAATTTTGTTCCCTTAGTTATTCAGTCACTCAGCCTCTTGCAATGTCATCTTTTAAGTTTTTAATTTTTTTGAATTCACATTTTTACTAAGTTCTTCAACAGAAGAAAACGATATGAGAATATTTTGCGGGGTAGAGAGAGCCTTGCAGTTTCTTTCAGATTTTTAAAATCTGATGCCTTCACTTTCAGCCCTTCAATGTACTTCTCCCTAACTTAAAAATATTAAGAATTATCTGGCTTCAATGAATCACCTTTTGCCCTCTAACAATGTCTTGGAGACAAATCCAGGGGTGGGGTTTAGAAGACATGATGACCCAGATAATCATCCTGTTTCTTTCTTGACTGTTACTTTTGAAATTTATGCATGAAGCTGGGTCTTTCACCTTTGTTGGTGGTTGTAAGTAATTTTGTTTGCTTGATTTACTGATTTGTTGTTTTTTTAAGCACTGGAGGAAGGAAATCGTGTAAATGATATTCAATCTATCATATTCAGCTGGTTGTCACCATCATTTTTAAATTTTTCAAGGAATTAATCTGCTTTACTTGTTGTCTTAGTCCATTTGGGCTGCTATAACAAAATACCATAGACTTGGTGGCTTAAACAAATGAACATTTTTTCCCATAGTTCTGGAGGCTGGGAAGTCCAAGTCCAAGGTGAAGGCGCTGGTAGATTCGGTGTCTGGTAAAGGGCACTTCCTGCTTCTAAGACAGCAGTCTTCTTGCTTTCTCCTCACACAGTGGAAGAGGCAAGGGAGCTTTCTGCAGTCTCTTCTGAAAGAACACTAATCCCATTCATGAATGTTCTATCCTCATGAACTGATCACCTCCCAAAGGCCCCACCTCCTAATACCATCACATTGGGTTTAGGATTTCAACATACGAATTGGGGAACAGAACACTTTCAGTCTACAGCAATTGTATACTGGACATACTTTTAAAAAAAGGTAAAGTATTCACTAAACATTAAGAGTATTTTAAGTTTAGCATTCCTAAAATAGAGCTGCTTTCATTTTTTCAATTAAGAATATGCAATTTAATATACATACATATGTCTTACATGTACGTGTTGCATGTAATTCCTACTAAATCTAAAATTGTGAATTTGTCATTAAAGTCCTCCATAATCTACCTATGTCCTATTTAAATCCTAACAATCCAACTCCACTCTTCAGCACAAATATTCTTAAACTCTAAGGCCATATTCCTCTAGGCTCATTCTTGCCTGTGATGGCTTCAGCCCATATTGACTTCAACATATACTTGTTTTCATATTAAAACTATTACATATTTTGTCTTTTTCTTTTTCTTTTTTTTTTTTGGTGAGGAAGATTGGCCCTGAGTTAACATCTATTGCCAGTCTTCCACTTTTTGCTTGAGGAAGATTGTCACTGAGCTAACATCTCTGCCAGTCTTCCTCTATTTTGTATGTGGGATGCCGCTACAGCATAGCTTGATGAGCAGTGTGTAGGTCCGCAACTGTAATGTGAACCTGCAAACCCTGGGCCACTGAAGTAGAGCACGTGAACTTAACCACTATGCCCACTATGCCACCAGGCCAGCCCCAAAGCTATTATATATTTCTTAAACCTTATTAACGGTTAAATAAATATAATATAAGCTCTTAGAATATAGGCCATAGATACAGATATATGAAAAGAACACTGCCCAACCGTTAAAATATATTTGCTCTCATTATTTGAAAAATTAAAAATGACAATTAAAAGATAAAGCTATTCACTAACTAATGCCCACAGACTAAGATAGAAATGCATATACAATATTGTTACAAAAGGCATTAAATATTGGCATTTTTGTACCCCCTTTAAAAAAAGCTCAAAAACCAAACTGCAACTTTTTTCTTCTTGAAATTGAGATACTTTTAATAATTGTTTCCAGTTAAGTGTAATTCTTTTATTTGGTCATACTGCTTTCCTTCCAACCAGAAAACAAACAATATTTTCCATGCTTGAGTAAAGAAACTTAGATTTTACCTAAATATAGCAGAGGAGTCTTTGACACTTTGAATAAACAAAGACCACATTAGACAATGCTATTAGGCTGTTTATGAAAAGGGTCTATGGCATCATCTTATGCTGTCATTCCCAATGTTTCCACACTCAAACACAACAAATGGAGCAATCCACTGGCTACAAGAACTCCTTGTTCTGTAAATATCTTGGTTCAAAGAACATTTAAACAAAATTTAAAACAACCTTCCAATGTGTTCAGTAAAATTAAAGAAGGATACCAAAAGAAAAAAGGAAAAAAAATTCTTTCCTTACAACAAATAAGTATGTAGAAAAGATTTACTATTAACTAAATGCAAACATCTGCATATTCAAAATACTATTTAAAGCATGGATATTAGGAAGGGAAGTGGGTTGTCAAAAAATGTTTTCCATTTCAAGAAGAGTTAAGGCTAAACTAAGGCTGAAAGACTTTGATTCAAGTCCCATGAGTCAGAGGTTCAAAAATGTGTTTTTGAAAAGCCAACTCTCTTTCTACAGAACATGCTGGCTGGATCACCTCTGAATCCAAATCCATCAATTTCTCACCTCCCTCCCATTCAAACAATGGCACTAATGTGGGTGTAAACAAGGGAATCAGAGAGACAGATGCACTTTCTTTCCACTCTGTAGACAACACATTAAGAATTAAAAGTCTTGTGGTTGCCAAGGGCTGGTGGGGGTAGGGGTGGGGAAATGGGAAAATGGTGGTCCAAGGGTACAAAGTTCCAGTTATGCAAGATGAATAAATTCTGGAAATCTAATGTACAGCCTAGTGACTGCAATTAACAATATTGTATTGTATACTTGAAATTTACTAAGAGAGTAGATCTTAAGTGTTCTCACCACAAAAAAAAAAAAGAAAGAAAATGGTAACTATGTGAGGTGATGGATACATTAATTAACTTGACTGTGATGATCATTTCAAAGTGTATCTGTATACCAAAGCATCAAGTTGTATACCTTAAATATATCCAATTTTTATTTGTCAGTTATACCTCGGTAAAACTGGGGGGAAAGTCTTTCTATACTGCAAATTCAGATTTTTTAAGGTAACCATTTGTAGCTATAGTCAGCTGCCAACTGAAGGCTGAGAATTGGGCCATCAGCTCATCAGTCAGTGACCATCAGTGGAGATGCCTCTGGCCTGTGGGTGCTATGTCTGGACCTTTAGTCAGAGGATAACAGCCCAGAGCCTCTCCATCTTGATTTTTAGTAATCTTCACCTGAGATACCCCTTTAAGAAATATTCACTCTTTTCAAACTTTTGAGTTGCCAATAAACATTTACTTTATGGTTATTTTTAGACTTTTGTGGAGGTTTTATCCACCTAGCATTGCACATTTACTGTATTATTTTTTATTTTTTAGAATCAGTGTTCAGCCTCTTTTTTTGCAAAGAGCATGGCCTCTGAAGCCAAGCTCCCTGGGTTTAAATGTAGCTCTGAAACAAACTTGCTGTGTGACTCTGGGTAAATTACCTAGGCCCTGTGGCTCAGTTTAGTCATCAATAAAAAAAATTGTTCAGAATTGATAGGAAGATTAGTTAAAGTAATATGTGAGAGTTAAAGATTAACTTTTCAAGGATCTTCTCCCTATTGGTTGGCCTCCTGGAAAGCTTCAGAAAAAAAAGCTACAGCTTTAAGGCAATGAAGCTTGAGGTAATAAAATAATCAGGTTACCATTCTGCCATGTTATGTAAGCTATGAACCCCCAACCACAAACACTGAGCTAGTGGATCATACCAGTGGCCCTCTACTTCATAAGCTGCCACCATAAGACTCAGATTCTAACCTGTTGGACACACCAAAGTCTTGATATTCTCCCAATCCTAAATGCTGGGCCGGCAGAACAGCACTAGAACCAAGGTTCTGTCGTGGTGACTGGTGTTGGATCCCAGTCTCTTATCAAACCAGGGAAAGGGCTGGTACTTCCTTAATTATGCAGCTTAAAAGCCACACGGTGCAAAGTTTGGAATCTAACATTCTGCCTTGAAGATCCATTTGCAATGCTTCATAATGCAATGGACACTGCCTTCGTTCCTGAGTACATGAACTTTCCCCAATAATCACTGTTCTAGAAACACTGAAGTCTAATGTGAGCGCTGTCATGTCATTCATCTTTGTTTGCTTGAATATATGTAAGGCACTAGTGGTCATCCTTGCATAGAGCATATATTCAATATTTGCTATTATTACTCCACTCACTTCTCATCTAACTTCCACTTTTAAACGACACTTTAACACAACACCCTATCTCCATTACCCCTTTGCATTTTATACCTTGGATTTATTGAAGCTTTACCATTTGTCAGAATCTGTGTTAAATACTTTAAACAATTATCTTATTGAAATCACATAGCACACTTGTACATATATTATCATCATCCTCATGCTTGGACAAGGAAGCTGAGGCACAGAAGTTTAAAAAGAAGCCAGTAAGGGGTAGTACACAGACTAAAGTCTGCTGGACTCCAGGTCCACATACTTAACCTCTAAAGTACACCAAGTATCAGTTTACCCCAGGTGACTATTACCTCATTATGGAAGTCACAGGACCTTTACTCAGATGAGTGATACTACAGGTCCTAACGTCAATCCAGGAGAAAGACCTGATGTAGAGGATGTAATGTGAGTACTAAAAAGCTTAATTGCTGCCATACACAATGCCCTAATAGATCATTTTTCTGGGTCCTGGACAGGGAAGAAAGAATTTAAGAAGGTCATCCAATTCACGTTCTCAGATTTGATCCTGGAAGAGTCAAGTGCTTCTGAACCACTGCATTCACTACCAGCTGAGCCATTTGTGATGGTAGCAGAAGTGATTGTTGTGGTGATACTCTTAATAAAAGTCCTTCTTTATGCATCCCTCTCTTTCATTGTTAAAATTCCCTTGGAAGGCCAATTATTGTTCTGATGCAAAACTACAAGGACTGTGGAATGGAAAACACAGGCCCTAATCCTAACAAGCCTGAGCACTAACAAAAGAATTCAAGGCTCCATTTTATCATACAGATTAGACATGTGAAGCTAGATAGTGTCTAAACAAAACGTAAAGCTACCAAATGCACATCTGCTCAAGCTTATCTTTCCATTGAATTCTACTATAGAATGTTACACTATATATAACTAATGGACAATTTGGTAGTAAATGAGAAATGACTGGCATTAGCTCATAAATCATGTTTGGCAGGCATATTTTGTAAATATTGTCCATTTTGTCATTTTGTAAATGACAAAGGATGATATGTTAAAAAGGTACGTGTAGTAATATGACCTGTTGATGTTTCTTACTAACGCATAAAACATCTGCAAGCTGAGAATCAGCAAGCTGACATAAACCAATCTTATCCGTCTTCGTTAAAAATAAAGTCTCAAAGAGTATTCTATCCATTGAGGCATTAGAATTCCATTCATTCAACCAATAAACATTTATTGAGGGCTCTGAGCCAGACACTAGATTGTACACTGAGACCATAGCAATGAATCAGATGAAGTTGCTATTCTTACGGCGAAGATGAAATAAAGTTTTGACCTGTGCTCCCCCAATTTCAATATGCATAAAAATCTCTGGGAATTTTGTTAAAACTACAGATTTTGATCCTTTTACATATTAGGTGGGGTCTAAGAATCTGCATTTCTAACAAGCTTCCAGTTGATGTTGCTATAACTGGTCCATGGATCACACTTTCAAGCAGCAAGAGGTTAGATAATTTGAACCCACGTTAATCTAAAGGTCCTCTCTCATTTTCAGGAGATATATTTACTGAGGAGTGTGCCTCCATCCAGCAGTCAGAAGATAACTTTAACCTTGACTCTATCGAAGCTATTGCCTTTCTGTACCATCTAAAATAAATTACCTCTATCTTTATTAAATCTATCAGTATGGCAAACGCCAGTGACTAAAATCAAGAATTCATTACTTCAGTTGTTTTTTTCCCTCAAGTTCTTGCCAAATGTACAGCATAATCTAATTTTACATTTAACAAAATTTTAACTTTTTCTAACTAATACAAACACTGCCCAGATGGATACAGAAATATAATTAGAGCCTTTTTCCATACAAATATGCACTAATAAAATATGTACAAGTTATATTCTAGTCAAAATGTCATAATTTGAAATTACTAGTTAGAATCCACACCAATAGTTTCCAATCAGTTTTATAGATGATTTAAATAGTCTACTAAAGACTATAAATAGTTTATTACATTTAGCTATGCATTCATTGGAAATATGATATATATAGCTTTACCCCCTCCCCCTCAAGCCATTGTAAAATTTGAGAGTGCATGAAACAAAACAGGTTCTATTAGCAGCTCTTAACTGTGGGCAACTTTGTCCTCAGGGGAAATTAAGCAATGTCAGGAGACATTTTCAGTTGTCACATGGGGAAGCACTTGGGATGGGGAAGCACTACTGGCGCCTAGTGGTAGAGGATAAAGATGCTATTCAATATTCTATGATGCACACATGGGTCAGCCCTCCAGAACAAAGAATTATATGTACCAAAACGTCAATAGTATAGCTATCACAAAACCCTGGGTTAGATGGAGAGTTCTAGTTTTTGGTCTTCAGCATTATTCATGAATCAATAACTGACACTAAAAGCAGTAATATTCTAGCAACTTCAAGGCTTTATTATAGTCATTCTTTTCTCAAAGGAAATACTAAAATTGCATTTTATCAAATGTTGTAATATAATTTTTAAAATGATATCATACCACAAATGTGACAAGTGTGTTCAAAATGGCTAGATAAGATGAGGTATATATTAAAAACAAATTCTCAGCTCAAACTCCGTCTGCCACATAGTCTTTATATTATCTCTAATTTTCAATTAGAAAGGAAATAAACAAGAAAACTAAAAACAGCTATAAATATGTATGAATAGCAAAGTGAAGAGTTCTTTCACATATAATCATAAAGAAACTATACACTAGATGAACTTTCAAGCAATATTTAATACCACCTCAATACTTGTACAATCCAAATACTGCCATTGTAAATGTTTAAACACCATACAGTAAGCGAACTATTTTTCATTAATGTATTTTCCTTTCAAATGAGAAATAAAATTGCTATATTTACCTGTAAAATAAAATTTCCATCTTAAATAACTTTCCATTATGAGTTACATATTAATAACCTATTGAATATACATTGTCTAGCCTATAGGTCCAAAATTTTTTTAATGAAGGATATTAAACATATCCTTAATAGATATTGACAATAAATCACATTTTGAGCAAAAATAACAGAAAAATGATGTAATTTATTTCAGAAGTGTGTGAACATGTGTATACATCAGGATATTTTTAAAGCAGTATATGTCTAGATAATAGAGAAAGGTAGCTTCATATCTTGATACAGAATTTTATTACAGATTCTGAAGAACAAATCTTAAAATGTTGCTTATGGACCTATTTCTGCACTCCACTGCAACTCCCCTTCTGCAGAGCTCATTTCTCCATCACCGTCTCTCCTCTCTCTTTCCTTTCCTGACAGAGGGCTACTGGCCACCAACTTCATCACCGTTGCTAACTCTAGTTGTTCTAATCTCTGCAACATCTGCTATTTGCCCTTCTTTTCCCTCCTTTTGTAAAAAGTTTTCTTCTTGTTGCGAAATCAATTAGAATTTCTTGGGGGTACTTTGTGTTTAAACTCTTCTCATCTGTTTACATGATTGATGGACGCCTAACGGCTACCTCTTTATCTCCAAAAACATATTTGGCTGATGTCCAGCTGGAGAGATATCCCACAATCTTGCTTGTTCATCATCCTATCACCATTAACCACAACTATTTATCTGACTCCCACCACATATAAAGCACTGTGCAAGGGCTCAGTGATAAAAGAGATGGTGAAAAAGATGGGCATAAGAATAAATAACAATAAAAAAGCAGGATACGCAGAATGACACCACTGTTGGTGAGTAATTTAGTAAGTCCAAGAACCAGAAAAATAGGGACAACTTTATGGAAAGAGTAATATCAAACTAACATAAAACTGACAAGTAGGGGCCGCATGGGATCAAGCAGAATGCTGAGTGAGAGAGAAAAGTACATAATTTCAAGGTGTGAGGAAGACAATATGATGAACCACGATAGAGATAACATTGTCACTGAAAGGTCCAGTATAGGTCGTGAAAGATCTGAAATAACTAATCAAGCTGTATAGACTCTGTTTGACTCACATGCAGTGAACAGTCACTGGAGGTATACAGTATCAATGCAAGAAAGGGAAGGAGGAGATTTTTAACCTACGCAGACACATACTTACAGGCTTTGGAAACAAGTTTTCAAGTAATAAGATGCCATGGATAATTTATTCTGACCACAAGCTCAAAGGAGGACATTTGATTCAGTTTTCCTTGAACAACAAAAATCCTGGACCTATGATTTAGCCAAAGCCACGAGAACAATAGAATAATCTACTTTGTATTACAAAGTAGAGTTATACTGCATGCAAATAGTTGAAATGAAGTGCATCTTCAATGATTAGGGCAAATATTAATTAATAAGTATTAAATTACATTTTAAAAACACTATGTATCCTATATTCAGAACCAAAAAAATCAATAAAATGAAGTGAAATAGTGAATAAGCTCTAAAACTATATCTCAATTTAAATAGCATAAGAAAATTAGTATACACATACTCATCAAAATCAGCTGTTGAAGGTTGGAAACTATAATCCATACACCAAAGAGCAACTTTTTTCAGCTTTTTATATGGATTTTCCTTCTAAACGTATTTATCATGTGTGTAAAATCAATTAAATCCCTGAATTAGAAGATCTGATATTTACAAATACATAGCCAAAGCGAGATGTTGACGGTTCTTTTGGTTTGTTTGTTTTTAACTTATCATATCAGTTGTCTAGAACTTGTGAGCAGTGACCTCATTCCTAAGTAGACAAGGAGGTAAAATACCATTTTTACAAATTAACCACCTGGTTCTTTTAGGAAGAGTAGTATTTCAATACGTCCCTGTGTCTCAAAAATATAGAGATATGAAAGGTGAAGATATGTTAAGTATATAAAGAAATAGGAGAGAAAGTAGCATTGAGGAAGGTTTATCCTTACTCTCTCATTAATAATCATATTCTACAACTATGACAAAAAATTATAATTATAAACTTAATTTTATTAAATATAGCATGAACATAATTAATACCATCCAGTGCAACTAGGTGGTCCAATAATTTTGGATCTTTTTACCTCTGTTAAACTGATCAGGAAATCTGGCTAACATCCCAAATAAACTGAATGGGTTTAATTGAATGGTCTTCAGCTAGTTTCTGTAGTCTTGTACATACATCAAAACCACATAGTCTAAATGAATTAATTGTGCTGGCATTGTTCAGAGTCAGAGGGCCAACAGTAGGGTTCACAGTGTTATCTCACTGTTATTAAACTATACTGTACAGTGTTCAACTTCAAAAAACGAGAAATCTTAAAAATGTAACCCCAAATATTGTCATAATGTGTCAAATAAGCACTGAATAACCCTATTTTGAATGGGCTTTATGATGCTGCAATGGCTTAATTTATTTTCTTTCTTTTATTTTTTCTTTTCCTCTTCACTTGCTGTTTTTGGTGTCTTGTTTCACTAATATATCACATACGGAATTTAGTTAGGTCTATAAGAAAAGGCACAGATGCATACACTGGACACAACCTTGAGGGCATTAGGAAAATAAACTAGGTACCACAGGCAGCCTCAACAAGACCAGGGCATGCCTGACACCCAGGAAAACAAATGATTTTTCAGTTACATCCTGCTTGTCATTTGTGGTTACACAAAACAATAATTAAACTATGTGCTCCAGGAAACAGGAAGAAGTGGCCAAGCAAAATACACAAAAATCCCCTACAGTCCCTGTTTGTTCAGAACATAGATCAGCATTCTTTAGGAGCTTCATTTCTTTTATTAAAGGAATGAAAATTGGGTTGAACACACCTGTTTTTAGGGGTAATGTTATATATGAAAACATTAAATACTACATTTCTTCTTCTACAGAATTTTACTTTCAAGAAATAGCAGCCAACATAATCTTTTTTTATAGACGTAAATTGGATCATGTCATTTCTAGCTAGACTTCTATACTTCTTGCTCTCAGGACAAAATACAAGAAGTAGTAGTAAGCTTAACGTGGCCTACACAGCCCCATTCAGCCCTTCCCCACCTCTATCCTCACCTCCCACTGCACCACCCCTACTCTGATCACTTCACTCCAACCACAGCGCTCTTAGTTCAACACTCATGAACAAAGCTCTTTATGTGCCTTTCACATGCTGCTCTTTCTGGATTTCTCTTTAAATATCTAACTCTTGATTAGCCTTTGAGGCTTAACTAAATGCCACATCTGCCAAGAGATTCTATTTCACTGCCCTCCACTCCAATCCAAATCATTTTCCAGGAATCTCTTATGTAAGTGATAATGGCTCAACACAAGGTTGACATAAGGGAAGGCATATTGTAGAAAAGAAACCATATTGTAACTTTGAATGACCTCTGACTAGCTGGCCCAGACATGCTCTGATTTTGTGGCCCCTCTCAGGGGCTTTAAGATCATAACTTTGTTCTTTTGAGTTCTCTAGGAATGTGATGACCCTGGGCAGAGAGCCTATGCTGACAGCCATCATCAATGACAACTGAAAGATTGGGGTATAGGGCATTGCTCCACTCTCTGATGCATATACAGTAAAACAAAGGACTATGAGGAACTGGGACCAGAAGTCTGCCCCAAACCGGAGATCAGATGGATGCCCCACCCACAGACCAGCCACCTCCCCTACCTGGAGACCAACCCCATATATAACTGGCCTGTAGTCTTTGTTCTGTAAGATGGTTATTTCAGACATTAGTCAGCCATCATCCCTCTTGCTAGCAAGCTATAATAGAGAAACCCTTTCTCTCCTACCACCTTGCCTCCTAACTATTAACATGTCTTGCTGCAAGCAGACAATCCCCCTTGGGCAGTAACATAAACACAGTTTACTTTTTCCTTAGAACAGTTATCACAATTTGTTTGTTTGTTTAGTTACCACAATTTGTAATTCAACATCTTTTTGCATTGGTTTACTGGTTTATCCCCAAGTGGATGGTCTGCTCCTTGAGGACAGGGAATCATACCTAATTGTTCAGCAGCCTATAACCAGTGACTAAATCTTGGTTGGCATTTATTATTTGGTAAATACATTAGAAAATTAAGGAATTAATGAAAGACTGATCTTCCTATTAATAAATTCCTTGCTATTCTCAGCACACTATATAGCAACAACCACTTTTCAACATTTGTTGAGAGTTTGGAAGAAGAGGTCTCTTCCAGCAGAGTCTACTGTCCTGATATATCTCTAGAGAACTCTACCTCCAAAGCAGGTAGGCTCTGTCAAACACTTCAAACTCCTTAAGAATTCAAAGGAGGAGTATAACAAGCCTGATCATAAAGTCTTCAAAGTTAAGTATAAGTGAAATGTGCATGTGTATGGAGGGTGGGAGAGGTGTCCCTTGCCCAGTTAGTTCCTTATCTTACTTTTCAGCAACCTCTTCCATGTATTTGTGTGTATCATTACATTAGAGTTGAGATACTCAGTTCACCCTTAAGGTATGTCTCAAAATTTAACACAGATAATTACAATAAGCATACCCAATCTCTTTCATCAGGAAACTTTTTTTTTCATGCCAATAAAACAATCCTCCCATTGTGTGTTGAGCTGCTCCACACCCACATGGATGTGCCCTACAGGTGGCTGGATTTCAACAGTGGTGACTTCATCCTTTTTATATGCTCTTTTCAAAGAGAGAAAAAAGTTCTCAGAGGTAAAAAAAATCTTAGAATATGTGGCATTTTGTGTTTCTATAAGTTATGAGCTGAAAAATGCCAGAAGATATATTTGCCCTTATAAGGGGAGAGAAAAATTATAGAAAACTAGATAATTCCTTCCCCAAGGAGACAACTTCTTTCTGACCTTAGATATAAGTCCTCTGTCAAACTTTAAAATCTGTCTTTTATTTCTTTCATTTCACCTTTCTTTGAAGAATATTAAGTAGTAGAAACCAAAATGAATCAACTAGCTTCTACAGGCATTAGCTTTATGATCTTAGGCAAATCGTTAAACCACAAGGTTTCCCTATTTCTATCTATATAGTAAGGGGGAAAGTCATAGGGTTATTTTAAAGGATTAAGGAACAGAGCACTGTCCCTGGAATACAATAGGCACTCCATAATTGTTAGAGTTGTCATTGTTTAAGAGAAAAAACATTCTGATAAGCTGTGTGGTTTAACAGTTTTTAGGCAGATTAAGAAGCCAGGACAGATGTAGCAGAAATGAATGACCTCTCCTTCCAAGGTCAACCAAGTTTAACAGGGCAAAATTCAGGTTTACAAGTTCTACATTAACTCCTAGTTTATGGGGGAAAAAAATCCAATATATCTCCTCAAAGTAGGATACTACACTTCAGAGATTCTTGAGAAACCACGCTATTTCTTTCTTTTGAACATCAGTACACTCCTTGGCTTTATTATACAAATAAAATTCCTAACTTCAAGTCAAGCTTCATTTTGTAAAATTCCAAAGTTGTTATCTGTATTTATAGATAAATTAGATAGTTGAAATTAAGTCAGAGAGAAATTTAAGTGATTAAAAATTAGAAATAACAAGCAGAGCACACACAAAGAATAAAAGGGAAGAAGATTCTGAAAAGATAGTTGTTTTAGTCTTTGAATCTCTGCAGATTTCTCCACAAAAAGACATAACGCAAGGAGGACTTCAAAACCAGAAACCCATAGATAACATCTACTACAAAACCAATATTAGTGGGTAGGAATAAACTGCCAGCAACAATGAAGACCCTCACAGTTAAAAAAAACTCTGCAGAAGGGGCTGGACGGGTGGGCTAGTGGTTAAGTTTGTGCACTCTGTTTCAACAGCCTGAGGTTTGGATCCCTATGTGGACCTACACACGGCTCAACAAGACATGCTGTGGTGGTGTCCCACATGCAAAATAGAGGAAGATCGGCACAGGTGTTAGCTCAGGGCCAATGTTCCTCATCAAAAAAATGGAAAAAAAAGTGACTGGGGGTGGGGAAGGCTCAGCAAGAGAAAAGAGAAAGTTAGAAAGGAAGCTTAGTAGAATCTCAGAAACCATTTCCGAAGCTGTGAATAATATGTTAAGAGGATCATCTCTCTCTTTAGTAGGCTCATTTCTTCTAAAGCTCAGTTAATGTTCAGTATGTTTTATCAGATTATATGGCAGGTTACCTAGAATTATACTATGAACTAATCAACATAAAAATCTAAACAAATTAGTTTAACTCTTTTCTCTATTGGAATTTGAAAATTTGCTAGGCTGGTTTATACTGGATAGAACTGCATTTAATTCAGATTATAGTCATTTCTTGTTGAGAGTATGTCCTCAGGCTGTTGGCTTTGGCTAGTTAACTCTTCTTGTCTGTCATCAATTCCAAAACTCTTCGGATTTTTTCTGATCAACTCTGATGTTTGCATATAGAATTTCTGGCAGATTCAAGTATTAAGAACTAGTTTCCATATAAAACAGACTGTGCCTCCACTTATTCAACTAAGGAATTAGTTTGGATGGATTATTTCAACGAGGAACTTTTAGTTACACTAAGATAAATTTCTGATATTGAGAAAAGAATGAGACATATACAGTAGTGCCTCACATGCCACAGGAAGCTAGGACTGCCATTAGTGGGCATTTCCTTTATCACCTTAGTAACAGATACGTGATTGTGGTAAGCAACCTCTAAAATGGCCCTCCTAACAATTCACATATCTCCCAGTTTTCACCACCTCATATAATTTCCTCCTCTTGAGTATGGGCTGGACATATTGACTTGCTTCAAATGAACAGAAAATGACAGAAGTGATAGGATTAGGTTACAAAAAGACTGTGTCTTCAATGTCTCTCTAATGTGAGGCAGCCCTGTGGAGAAGCCCAAATGGCAAGAGATTGAGGCCAGCCAACAAACACATGAGTAAGCTTGGGAGCAGAATCCATTTTCACATGGAGTATTCAGATGAGACAGCAGCCTCAGTCTACAGAGAAGAGCTTGTTTGAGAGCAAATGAAAGACCTTTAGCCAAAAGAACTTGGCTAAGCTGTGCCTAGATTCCTATCCCACAATATATTTATTACCTGTAAGGTAATAAGTGTTTGTTATTTAAAGTTACTAAATTTGGAAGTAATTTGTTATGCAGAAAGCATAATACAATACATAATACAACATTCAACTTAGTAATAACAAGTCATGATCATTTATCCATTCATTTATTTTGTCAACATTCGATAAATATCCCCTTTGTATCAAGACTGCACTAGGCTCTGAGAAGACCTCAGATGGGGTTGGATAGTGTCCCACAGACCAGAAAGGTAAGTGGAAAAGCTCCCTGGGAAAAATGGCATCATAAATGAAGGCTCTAGAGGTAGGAAAGTAATACCAAATTTGAGAAACTGAAAGAAGCAGAGCTGGCCTGAAGAGTGCACAATGTGGAGATGCAGGGTTATTTGGCAAAAGTACCAGTTAAGAGGATAGACTTTGGTTTCACATGAATGCAAATTCATCTCCACTGTTCCCTGTTCTGCCACTTCATAGCAATGTTAAAAATGACAAGTTAGACATCACCCCTGTGCCTCAGTTGTCATCTGGAAAACAAGGATAATAGTAACTATTTCAGAAGGTTGCTAAGAACATATGCTATGGTACCTAGTACAAAATAGGTGTGAAAATTGTTGCCTATTATTGTTGCTGTTTTTGTTATTTTTATTAGCAGTATTGGTAATGTGAGAGATCTTATAAGACATGGCAAGGAATTTTTATATTAATTTAGGAGCAATGGAAAGTCAAGAAACAGATGTAAGTGGGAAGTAATGTGATAAGACAGACATTTTAAAAGTGATCATGCTAACAGTCACATGAATGAATGTGAGAGGGGCAAGACTGGAGCCTGGAGGTCAGTTAGCAGACTGTCGTGATAATCCAGAGAAGAGCTGGGGTGCGTAGGATAGTGGCAGTGGTGATGAAGAGAAAAGGACACAGGTGAGGAATATTGAGGGGTAGAATTCAAATGTTATGGAATTTGATTTGCTTTAAGAGTGAGATAGAGGGGCTGGCCCCATGGCCTAGTGGTTAGGTTTGTGCATTCTGCTTCAGTGGCCCAGGGTTTTGCTGGTTTAGATCCTGGGAGCAGACATGGCACCACTCATCAGGCCATGTTGAGGCGGCATCCACATAGCACAACCAAAAGGACCTACAACTAGAATATACAACGGTGTACTGGGGGACTTTGGGGAGAAGAAGAAGAAGAAACAAAAGAAAAAGAGTGAGACAGAGAACGAGTCAAAGATTACACCAGGTTTAGAGAATTAGGTAGATAATATACATGTTCAGAGATTGAAACCCTAGCAGATGGAGAAGGAATGAGTGGAGCAAGACTTTGTGAATGTGAAATATTATTGATATTTAAGCGTGATACTGTGAGGAACTTCTGATTGAACATACAGATCTGAAATGCAGGATACCGAATAATTAAACACAGGGCTAGAGAATAAATTTTGTCTCTAGCAAATAGAGGATACAAGAAGCCATCAGTATGGTTTTTTAAAGAAATCCACTTATCTATTACAGAAACCTAAAAATTATCCACAGAATCCTGCAAAAGAAACTAAGAAGAGGAAGCCAAAAATGAAAATGGATGATCAGAAAAACAAGATGGATCCACGAACTGAGATTCCGTCTAGAAAAAAGACAAGAGAGTCAAATGTTACAATAAATCAAGGTAAGGACTGAAATGTCTTGTGAATTTCCCATAGGGCAGTCACTGAGGACCTCACTGAGAGCAGGTCCTATGGAGGATTGGGGTGGAAGTCAGAATGGAATGGATTAAGGAATGAGAAGGTAAATTATTCTAAAGAAGTATGGCTACAGAATAACCTTGGGTTAAGAGAGGATTATTCATTTTGTTTTAAAGGAAGGAACTTGAACATGTTGGAATGTTGATGGGAGTTGGGGGCGGGGGGAGGAGAACTAGATCTCAGGAGAGAGAACAGTCCTAATGACTGATTAATTGAGTAATAGTCTTAAAGACTGAGTAAAGGCTTAGAGAAGCGAAAAGTTAGACCAATACACAGATGGAGTTTTACCAAGCGGGTGCATTTGAAGGACAAAGGAATTGAAGATATTGATAGAAGATCCATGATCCACTGAAGTGATGGATCATGGAATCTACGTTGGGTAAGAAAGGATGTAAAACAAAAGCTAGCTGAAGGAGAGAGAGAAGAGAGGGGGCCGGCCCGGAGTTTCATATAAAATTGAAATATGGCAGTAGGAGTAATTTAGTAAAAGATATGGGATGACAAAATATTGTGGTCAGAATACAAGGAATAGCCTTAGAATTTATTTTTCAGTACAGTTAAGATGATGGCAATATCCAGACTGGGCCCAATGGGTAGATAAATGAAGTGCACTGAAAATAAAGGTCACAGGAAATAAGGATAAGGACCTGAGAGGCCAGGGGCTAAATAAATCACATAGGTTAGTAATGTACCATCGTGTATATGCCTAAATCCCATATCATTTCATCACTAAACATATACAGGAAAAGAAACAACAGAAAGTGAATATCATAACAATTGTAACCAAAAGGATTCCTTGCAGGGTCTAATACTAGAAAGACTAATCAAGGAATTAGTCACACAGAATCCAACAGCTGGGTGTTTAACTATAGTATAAAATCCCAGCTCTCTAAACTTAGGTTTGGGTTGATAACCAGGGTTCCAATAATATTCTTTCAGGGTCCCATCTTATTGGCTTGTGCATTGATTGGATAAAGAATGAAAGAGATTATCCAAGAGTAAAAGACTATTTTTGAGGCAAAAGGGTGCTTCAGTTGGTGAGGCAGTGGGAGGTTACCTACAGTGAAATATTCTGCAAGTGCAGCAGTGAAATTGGGGCAGAGAACTTAGGAATAGATTTTCAACAGGTGGACTTGAGATAGAAACTAGAGAACAAGGTGATAAAATTTCCAAGGATACAGAGGGAAGTCAAGGGATAAAAGCAACACAGAGGAGAAGATTGTAGTATGACCTTTACAGCTAAGAGACAGCTGAGATGGCTGTCATTTTCTTTCCAGCTTTGGGTTGTTGCTCCAAATACTACTGGTAGAATTTGGCACTGACTGCCTTCTGGGGCATACCTGGGGCAGTTTGTTAAAACCTTAGATTCTAGAGCTTATCCTAGACTCTGGTTCACTAAATTTTTACGTATTCCAGGAAGGTACGTTTTTAGCAGTTCATGTATCTAATATAGGACTAAAGTTTGGGAACTCGATTATCTACTACTTAATATCTTCACACCTTTGTCTCAACTCATCATTGACAGGTCAAACATTATAGATCATGTTCATCAAAAACTTACTACATGCCAGATGCTTTTCTAGGCACTTTAAATGTATTTATTCAACCCTCCCAACAACTTTACAGTGTGGATGTTATTACATTTTCAATTTAAGATAATGAAATTAGGCAATAAAGCCAATATCTGAGCACAGGCAGGCGGATAGCAAAGCCTGTTCTCTTTCTAACTGTGCTATCATGATAAAATCTGCTAACTAAAATGAACTTTTTCCTTCTGCTTTAACTAGAATTTAATCACGTATATTGTTAAAAAAAAAAAATTCATCACATGTTCACCATAAGCTCTGATTGGTGGTTATACATTTTAATGAAAACAGGGAAATTAATTAAAATTTAATAAAATCAGTTTGGCAAACAAAACATTTCAGAATACAAAGTTGTCATAAAAATAAATAATAGAAGTCCTCAGTGGTAAAGGTTGTAAATAATTCCTATAGACTTCCTCACGCTTATTCCTACTTCTTCCATTTCCTTAGCCCTAATATTAGATATGAGGTTAACTAGGAAGTTGTTCAGTTCAAAAAATAAGGGAGAGAGAAAAGAGATATACATTCACCTCTTCAATATCATGAAACTTGATCTTTGAATACTCACATTTAATTCTTTTTTTAGCATTTCTTCAAGACAACGACCTACATGCTCTTCATCTTCTTTTGCATCCATAAGTATGCAAATCTGTTGTGAAATTCTTTCTGAGATAAAAAGGAAAAATTGTTAAGTTTCACACAGAATATGAAACAAAGCCCTCGTATGCTGAAACCTATGCTTACCTGCAGTTCCTGACTGTTGAACAATGGGGAGGTTTTGCCTTTGGGCCAAGTGGCGTTACTTGGACTACACACTGAGATGTCCTTTACTCTTCTTACCACCCAAGTCAATAAGATGTATTTAACACTTTGTTCATGCAAAACCAGGGCATTGTGCAAGCAACAGAAAGAAGAGATCTCAGGATACACTTGAAAGGAAGTAACTGGAAGAGGCAGTTATTTGGCGTGCCGACTCAATCCTTCCACGTTTATAAGGAGTCTCCCAGAACTGGATAGAATCCTACCTCCCAGGCAGATCCTCCCTTTAGGCTATGAGATTATCTCCTGTGTGCAGCTCACTGTGCCCCCTAGTGCCCTGGCTAAGTACAGCATTTTCCTTGGCATTCCTCTAGATTTAGCCAATTCAAAGGAATAGTTTCTTCCTGTTTAGCTATTACCAGAACAAGTCCAAACAGCCAAATGGATTTTCTTCAAATTTGGAAGACTTATTTGATGTGACCTGGTTTAAGAACAGAAGCTGTATGACATAGTGATATTCACCCCTGGAAACCCCGGAAACTGCACTCTCTCAAAAGATCTACAGTTCTCCTCTACAGTAGGCAGATCTGAAATACTAAGAAATGGCTATATTGCTGCCAACTAAGGAGACATTGCATGGTATTACGACACAGAGAGAGAAAACAGACTAATTTCAAACAGGAGTCCCAAATCAAAAGTTAGTTTGATTAATATTTAACCCAGCTGCTTCTTACATGGGCAACTCCATAAAACATGCTCTATATAACCACTGATCTAGCAATAGTTAATGATTCTTCCACGCAAAGCTGGGGATAACAGACCATTTAAAATAATAACATGACCACTTAGTAGTACTCTTATTACTAACCACCTCCCTCTTATCAAGAACATTGAACATTCCAGGAGCTACATGCTATATTAATGCCAATCCTCATGATGATCCTGCAAACATTCTGAATCCATATATCAGATTCAGGAAACCTGACTTCAGAGAAATAAAGTAACTTGCCCTAGATCACAGGGTTATAAGTAGTATAAAAAGGATTTAAATCCAAAGAAATTAGGCTTACAAACCCACAGCTATTCTACAGCACTAAAATATAAAGAGAGGGAAAAGACATCTAACATTTACTGAACATCAGGCATTTTCACACGAAAGGTCCTAATGTCTTCATACTCATCATCTCATTTAATGACTTGAAATAAATATGTGTTACTAGTTAAGTTTTATAATTCCTGTTTTTAATCACAAGGGTAATTCAGGTCTTCCCATAGTTCCTGCCTTTTCTATCATGCTTTCTACTTTGTAACAATTTCTGTAAAAGAATGTGACACATTCTTCATTCATTTGTATGCTACAAATTCAAGAAAACTACATATATATAACCATAGGAACTCAAACGCATTGAGAGGACACCTCTGTTCTTGGATGCAGATCTGCTCCGACTGGTTATATTACCTTAAAATTACTTCATCTCTTTAGGACTCTCTTCACTCATCTGTAAGGTTCCTACCAACTTTAAAGTGCCTATAATTCTAAGTTACATGATCCTTATAAAATTAAATTTAATTAAGAACATAAATGAATGGTCCAGATAGTAAGTGCTATGGAATATCATTGTGGTGAGAGAGAAAAATAGATTGACAATATCAGATAAATCTTTATAATGAAAGTGAGTTAGGAGCTCACTCTTGAAAGGTGAATAGGTTTTGCTTAGGAATGGAAGCAGGGGGCTTTGAAAGTAATTAAGAGGAATAAGATAAAAACATTTTTTTAATGTATTGAGGTAGGAAGAGTATGGGCATAAGCTTAATATGACAAGAGACAAGTACTCGAAAGCCATGGGATGATTTAGTAGTGAACTATAAAATGGGACATTCAGTAAATCAGATCATAGAAGTCCCATGCTGTCTTAGATACTAGAAGGTCCTGAAAGCTTTAGATTGGAAGATAATTATCATATAAAGCAGCAGGTTGAAAACTAAGTTAATCCAAACTTACACGTAGTGAAACCAAATGTTTACAGAAATTTTTGGACTAGCAAAAATCCAGACAGTTGTATTTCCAAATGCTTCTCACACAAGAAAAACAATTAATTAATTAAATGTGTAAATACAAAGTAATTTACTACATATAACAATGTGATGGCACCACGATGACTTTGGCAAATTTATGAAATAATGAGTGAAGAATAATTTTTTAAAGCAAAACAACATTGGCAGATCTTCCCTTCTTTGTTTCATCATATATCCTTTATATAATTCCAAGTTCTATCAAATGTAAATCAACAATAAATTAAAACTGATATATTACTACTCCCCTCCAAAAATGAACTATAAATAAAATGAAGTAATTCAAAAATCTATTTGCATTTATATTATGCTATGTTTCAGCTATTCTAAATAGAAAGCTTTTTTTGTTTGGGAATCTTTGCATTGCCATATACATTTTATAATAAGTTTCCACAAAAGCACTTGCTGAATATTAGACAGAAATGACACCTTTAAGATAGTAAGCCTTCCAAATCATGAACATGATATATTCCCCATTTATTGAGGTCTTCCTTCATTTCTCTCAATGATGTTTTATAGTTTTCAGTGTACAGTCCTTTTGCAGTTTTTGTTATTTATTCCTGTTTGTTGATTCTATTGTAAATTGATATTTTCAGTTTCATTTTCTATTTGTTTTTGATATACAATACATTTAATTTTTTTATACAGTCCTTGTATTCAGTAACCTTGCTAAATTCTCCTATAAATTCTAATGGTTTGTAAATTATTTCAAATTTTCTATATACATAAACATGTTGATTGTGAAGAATAAAGTTTTATTACCTTTTCACTCCACAATTTAATCTGAAAATGCAATCTTTAGAATTTTGCCTCTATATTCATGAGAAAAATTAGCCTGCAATTTTACTTTCTTAAGGGTTCTTATCCAATTTTCATTAAAGAGTTATACTGACTTCATATAATGAGGTGGGAAGTGTTCTCTTTTTCTACTCCAGAAAAGTGTGTAAGAGTGATATTATTTCTTCTTTTAAATGGTTTTGTAGAATTCACTGGTAAAAGCCAACTGCCTCTTTGTGGTAGGGTTTTCAATTAGATTCAATATCTTAAATGGGTAAATGACTTTATACAATAGTGTTTGCCTAAGAATGTGGTCATTTCACCTATATTTTCAAGTCTGTTGGCATAAAGTTTGCCATGGACTGAATGTGTTTTCCCGAAATTCATGTTGAAACCCGAACCATCCACGTGATGGTATTAAGAAGCAAGGTGTTTGAGATAATTAGGTTTAGATTAAGTTATGAGGGTGAAGCCCCCATGATGGAATTAGTGCTTGTTTAAGAAGTGAAAAAGACACTAGAGCTTCTTCTTGTGTCCATGCAAGCACTCATCAAGAGGGCAGCTGTCTGCAAGTCTAGAAGAGAGCCCTCATCTGGAAATTGAATCAGCCAGCATCTTGATCTTGGACTTCCCAGCTTTCAGAATCATGAGAAATAAATTTCTGTTATTCAAGCAATCCAGTCTATGGTCCATATCAATATGACCTTTACTAGTAATAATGATACATTCTCAATCTGTCTATAATCATTCAAAGTCAACAAGGTTCAAAATCATCAATTCTCCAATTCAATGGTTCTCAACCCTGGTTGCACACTAGAATCAACTCTGAGTATCTTTGTGTTTTGCTTTTACATTTTTCAAATACATATGCTTACAACCCACCCAACAAGATTCTCACCTCTATTTTTTGGAGTTCCAAAAGTGATTCTGGTGTTCAGCCATATTGAGAATCTCTGCTTATTCACTGCACTGATTTTCCATAATGTGGACTTTATGAAAGGTTTCTCTCTTTGAAAAATATACAAATTGCCTACTACAGCTAATCCCTCCAAGATAGCATAAATTTTTTGGATATAACTCTTTTGGGATAATTTTGCAGTTTTCTCCAATCTTCACACTGTGGGCAATTGGAGAATGGTAAGTTTACTGAGAAAATATTTGCTACTCATTTCCCTCTGGTGTAAAACTATTAAAGAAACTCAAAGCTACTCATCTCCTACTCTGATGTGCATTGTTTACTAGAAATTACAATTTTACCATTTCTTGCCCAACAGAAGACAAAAAAATGCAATGTTTATTTATCAATTACAGATATAAGGTAGTTTTTAGTCATTCAATATTTTTTAAATTATTGAGACAAATACAATTTCTATAAATTCAATTTAATATGTGGAGAGATTCAAAAAATAATATATTCATACTTTGGGAGTATTTCACATGTATAAAATAGGAAGAGAGGCTAAAAATCAATCTCTATATGAAGCCAAATTTTCCATAAGGAGTTTATAAATATATCCAAAAGAAAGGCAGCAGACATGGAAAGAATAAAAGATCCTATATTATGGGGTTTTAATGACGATTAAATGAGTTAATATTTGTAAAGTTGTATAGAGTGCCAGGTGCAAGGAGATCCCCAACAAATGTTGACAGAATAACTATTGTTGTTGTTATGGTCATATACATTCATTAAGAATATAAATTAAGATTCCTCTTGTCTACTCAAAATACAATCCATCTCTAATTTCTAATGGTCCCGTGTGGTCTCATTTCAAAGTTTGGTAAACAATCCGTATCAACTTTGTCCCACTAAGCTTTCTTTCCAAGTTTCACAGTTTCACTAAATATACAGTAGTTATGTGTAATAATGGAATACACATCTTGAGTAATAAGCAGTGCTATGTTTTCATCACAGAATTCTTTTAAAACTAAAATGGATACCTTTTAGTTCTGATTGTAAATATCTTAGTTTGTTCACTAGATCTAGACTGAAACATCCTGTGTGATTTCTATTAATAATTCCATAAACATACACTGATAATCTTAACAGGGAATGTTAATATACTTAAGATCTTCTTTAAAAAGAGACAATAGCAACTACTTTACTTGTGCTATGCAGCTGGAAGGCCACAATGGGAAAGAACGCAGCTATAGCAACAAGGCTCAAATAAACTGAACCCCCTCAATTCCAGTTATTCTAGTATTCCCCAACTCACAGAGTGGGAAAAAAATACACAATATATTTAAAATTCATTTTTTTCATGAAGCACAAAACTCTTTCCAAACATAATATGATTAATCCTTATAATTTCTCAAGGCAAACAAAGTATTTAACAACTTCCTTGAGGTTAATAATGAAATCAAAACAAAAATAGAAGCCTTTAGAATTCCTAATCTTCTGTTCTAACTTTTAATAAAGCACTTCTTAGAAGTTTTTAGAGGTTAAAATAAAAACAATAGCACTGGGGGAAATCATGAAATTATTTTACTTCCCAGAACCATAAATACTATAACACAAGAATCTAGTCTTTGTTCTCTCCCCCAAAAAAACCTAAGGATAAACTAGAAAAATACTGGAAATAATTTTAAGTCATATCTGACCTGTCAGTTTGATGACTAATATTAACCTCCAAGTTTTAGTTTTCACACTATCCTCTTTTATAAAAAAATCGCTTTTTAAAATCTAAAAGGTCACCTGTGGCACATGATGAAATATTTTGATATCTAAACCCGTAGGGTACATCCTCCCCCCAAAAAATCATTTTTAATATGTACTCTCATTTACACTGAATAACTCTTCATTTATATACAGCATTAAGTGTCACATAGTCCAATGCCACTTAGAAAATTCAAACTGGAACATGACTTGAAGTCCACATGTTAGCATTAAAAAGTATAGTCATTAATTAATAAGTCCAAATTTTTCATTTAATACCTCATCTGCATGCATGAAAACTTTTAAATTGTCAAGGTATATGTATAATTGTCAATAATTAATAATTAAGCCTAAAATAAATAATGTGCAACTTGATTTTACTTTACTGGCTGTGATGATTAATTTCATATGTCAACTTGACTTGGGACACAGGGTGCCCAGACATTTGGCCAAAGAAAATCTTGGGTGTTCCTGTGGGAGTACTTTTAGACGAAACTAACATTTAAATTGGTAGACTAAGTAAGTAAAGCAGATTGCCCTCCCTAACATGGGTAGGCTTCATCCAATCAGTTAAAAGCCTGAATAGAACAAAAGGTTGACCCTCCTCTGAGTAAGAGAACATTTTCCCACCTGATGGCCTTCAAACTGAAACATTGGCTCTTCCTGCTTCTTCAGCAGCCTGCTGGCCTTTGGACTTGAACTGACACATTGGCTTTGCAGATTTTGGACTTCCTCCATAATCTATAATCACATGAGCAAATTCCTTATTTTGTGTGTATGTGTATCCCATTTGTTCTGTTTCCCTGAAGAACCCTGAGTAATACACTGAGAAATAAGCATTATAAGCATTCTTCAACAGATAACTAATAATTGCCAAGTCCTCATCACCGGATTCCCACCTCCTATTATTCTATACAAGGCAACGTATGATCATCCACAACCCCTCACATCTTATTCTTCAGCCAAATCATCCCACCTACAATTGCCTGGACATATCGTGATCTTTAGACTAACGTACATGTTCCCCGTGCCTGCAGTGCCATTTCATTTCCTTGTTTAATTCTCCAATAAGGTCCATCAAGCATCATCTGCTTTAGTCACCCAGGATTCTCCTTATATCCAGGTACGAATCACTGCATTACTCAATCTGAGTATTACTGGGAAAAGGCTCTTCAGTGTAGGGTTTCAGGAGAAGAAAGAGATCCACGTGTACCATGACCTAATAAGTCTATTCACAAAGCTGATGTTCAGGCAGACACACCAACAATGCTGTGCCAGTTCCTTACAGCCAGCAATCATTCTGATAGTCAGTCCATGCATTCTGATTATTCAGTATTCACTGCCATACTATGTAAGTATTCTTAATATTGCCTTTTCTTTTTCACTATGGTAGTCACTTTTATACATTGTTTCACATAATCATCACAATTACCAAAAAGTAGGAATTATTCTCCCCATTTTATAGATGAGTTAAGTGAGTCTACAAAACCAGTAAGTTTCCCAAGGTCACACAGCCATGAAATTGTGAACTCTAAGCTTCCTAATCCAAATCTATGTGAAGTTAGCATCCTAAATTATGTTTCCTCTCACACTGTTCTGCATTTTTATTTTAGTTTTATTATGGTTTTTACATTGTACTATATAATTTACTTGTCTTTCTCTTCCACAAAATCACAAACTCCTAAGCTCCTCAATTTATAACATAATATCCAAATACCATACCCACATTTTAGCAGAGGGCATCAACAAGAAGATTTTGAACACTAACTGGTTTTCTGGCTCTGTATTAGGATCATAAATAAGATACATTGTTATGGGCTGAATTGTGTTCCCCCCAAAAATTCGCATGTTGGAATTCCAACCCCTAGGCCCTCAGAATGTGGCTGTACTTGGAGACAGGAGCTTTAAAGAGGTAATCAAGTGAAAATGAGGTCATTAGAATGGGCACTAATTCTATGTGACTGGTATCTTTATAAGAAGAAATTTGCACACAGAAACAGAGAGAAGACCATGTGAAGAAACAGGGAAAAGACCTCCAGCTAAAAAGGAGAGAGGCCTCAGAAAACAGCAGCCCTACCAAAGCTGTGATCTCAGACTTCCAGCCTCCAGGACTGTGAGAAAAATTTCTGTTGTTTAGGCCACCCGGTACTGGTACTTTGTTATGACAGCCCTTGGAAACGAATGCACACATTCTGTTGAATAAAAGTTAGCACTACTAAATAAAAAACTATATCTCACATCTCATTCTCTAGAATAGGATGCAAACAAATTTTTTAAAATCCTGAATATAAGGGAGAAACTAGATATATCTATCAAGAAGCCAAGCTAAAATATTTATCTTAAATCTATATTTTCTAGAAGATAAAAGAATAAGATCACTCTTTTAAAAAATAGGCCTTCAATTTGAAATCGGGGAGTGTGATACCTCCAGCTTTGTTCTTTTTTCTCAGGAATCCTTTGGCTATTCAGGGTCTTTTGTTGTCCCATATAAATTTTAGGATTCTTTGTTCTATTTCTGTAAAAAATGTTGTTGGAACTTTGATAGGGATTGCCTTGATCTATAGATTGCTTTAGGAAGTATGGACATTTTAACAATGTTAATTCTTCCAATCCAAGAGCACGGAATATCTTTCCATTTCTTTGTGTCTTCTTCGATTTCTTTCAACAATGTCTTATAGTTTTCAGTGTACAGGTCTTTCACCTCTTTTGTTAAGTATATTCCTAAGTATTATATTCTTTTGTTGCAATTGTAAATGGGATTGTATTCTTAATTTCTCTTTCTGCCACTTCCTTGTTAGTGTATAGAAACGCAACCTATTTTTGTACATTGATTTTGTATCCTGCAACTTGACTGTATTCCTTTATTATTTCTAAAAGTTTTTTAGTGGACTCTTTAGGGTTTTCCAGATATAAAATCATGTCGCCTGCAAAGAGTGACAGTTTCACTTCTTCTTTTCCAATATGGATCCCTTTTATATCTTTTTCTTGCCTGATTGCTCTGGCTAGGACTTCCAATACTATGTTAAATAAGAGTGGTGACAGTGGGCATCCTTGTCTGGTTCCTGTTCTTAGAGGGATAGCTTTCAATTTTTCTCCATTGAGAATGATATTTGCTGTGGGTTTGTCATATATGGGCTTTATTACGTTGAGGTATTTTCCTTCTATACCCATTTTATTTAGAGTTTTTATCATAAACGGATGCTGTATCTTGTCAAATGCTTTCTCTGCATCTATTGAGATGATGATGTGATTTTTATTCTTCATTTTGTTAATGTGGTGTATCTACAAAGCCATAATAACCAAAACAGCATGGTACTGGCAGAAAAACAGACACACAGATCAATGGAACAAAATTGAGAGCCCAGAAGTAAACCCACACGTTTATGGACAGCTAATATTCGACAAGGGAGCCAAGAGCATACGACGGAGAAAGGAGAGTCTCTTCAATAAATGGTGTTGGGAAAACTGGACAGCCACATGCAAAAGAATGAAAGTAGACCATTCCCTTACACCATGCACAAAAATCAACTCAAAATGGATTAAAGACTTGAATGTAAGATCCGAAACCATGAGACTTCTAGAAGAAAACATAGGCAGTACGTTCTATGACATTGGTCTGAGCAGCATATTTTCAAGCCCCATGTCTGACCGGGCAAGGGAAACAAAGGAAAAAATGAGCAAATGGGACTACATCAAACTAAAAAGCTTCTGCACAGCAAAGGAAACCATCAACAAAACGAAAAGACAACCTAACAATTGGGAGAAGATGTTTGCAAACCTCATATCAGATAAGGGGTTAATATTCAAAATATACAAAGAACTGATACAGCTCAACAACAAAAAGACCAACAATCCAATTAGAAAATTGGCGAAAGATCTGAACAGAGATTTCTCCAAAGAAGATATACAGATGGCCAACAGGCATATGAAAAGATGCTCAACATCATTAGCTATCAGGGAAATGCAAATCAAAACTACAATGAGGTATCACCTCACTCCAGTCAGAATGGCTATAATTAACAAGACAGGAAACAACAAATGTTGGAGAGGGTGTGGAGAGAAGGGAACCCTTGTTCACTGCTGGTGGCAGTGCAAACTGGTGCAGCCACTATGGAAAACAGTTTGGAGTATCCTCAGAAAATTTAAGGATAGATCTACCATATGATCCAGCTGCTCCACTGCTGAGTATTTATCCAAAGAACTTGAAAACACAAAGGCATAAAGATACTTGCACCCCTATGTTCACTGCGGCATTATACACAATAGCCAAGACTTGGAAGCAACCTAGATGCCCATCAAGGGATGAATGGATAAAGAAGATGTGGTATCTATCCACGATGGACTACTACTCAGCCATAAGAAATGATGAAATCCGGCCATTTGTGACAACATGGATGGACCTTGAGGGTATTATGCTGAGCGAAATAAGTCAGAGGGAGAAAGTCAAATACCATATGAACTCACTCATAAGTAGAAGATAAAAACGACAAAAAAAAAAAACACATAGCATTGGAGATTGAACTGGTGGTTACCATCGGGGAAGGGGGGAGGGGGGAGGGCAAAAGGGGTGATTAGGCTCACATGTGAGGGGATGCAGTATAATTAGTGTTCGGGTGGTGAACATCATGTAATGTATCCAGAATTTGAAATATGATGTACATCTGAAAAAAATAAAAATAAATAAATGTCTTCAATATAATCTAATTCCAAGTTTTATAGGCTTAATGAAAGTTAAGAATCATATTTTCTGAACTTTAATATAATAGGTACACACACAGACATACACATACATATTATTTTCTTACTTCCATTTGAGAATATACAGATAAACATATATTTTATTTGTTTCCATATGGAAGTAAGTAGAAAATATTCACTTAAGTAAACAAAGGTGATCAATAATTAAGAGAAAGTTTTTGATAAAAAGATCTCAATTCATTTGTAGTATTTTATTCAATACAGACACTTAAAAACACTTTTTTTAAAAAACTAGAACAAAAGGGAATTCTTGAAAGATGGCAATGAAAGCAGAGTCAGAGTTTTCTAATCTCCAAAAATTCCCACATAAAAACAGAACCAGATAGCAAAGCCAAAACCCATGCACAACATTTTCAATAAACTTAGATGACAAGAGATCATCATAACCTCCAAAATACAGCCAAATGAAGACAAACCACCAACAATGATGCAAGACTTGAAATACTGAAATCTATGTAGGAAGAAGCAGACGAAATCCATAAAACAGAGTGTTTGACACATTGGATAACAAGAACCTTAAAGTTAGCCAACAGATGTCCACTGAAAACCAGAGTAGGCAAATATGAGGAACAGCAGCTCTAACTGGAAGAGTTTAATCCACTCCAAGAACATTCTGTGGGGTTAATGCAGAGACAACCTGGTTAGGTCAGAGGGAACCGTGTACTCTCAAAATTGGAACACCAGAGTCTCCTTCTAGTACTGGGTTCAACTAGATGAGAAATTGGGAGTGAAATCAAAATTATATAGGATACAAACAATAAAGTCAAAAGAAAGAGAAGATTATATAAAAGTGGAAGAGGGCAAGAGAGGCAGGAAATCTCAGAACTGAATGTCCATATTTGTAGACACAAGAAAACAATAGAAGAGAGCACTCCTTGAGCTATTCTGAAAACTATCTTCCTCTTAAAGTTTAAGAAAATTAATTTCACATCCAAGTGAATAATTGAAAAAGCATCAAAGTCAAACCCCACATAAATTATAAGAAAAAAGAAAATAAGGAACAGAATAACATCTCTACCAATAATGAGCGCACACCAGAAAGATGTGCCTATAAAACCAATCAAAACTGTAATCTACTATTTTAAAACAGGCTTAAAAACAGTAAGGTAATGAAACAAGACATGGAAGAATGATATATTTTAGAATTAGAAAAACTCAGAAATTAGGTGGCTGAACTCAGGAAAGATTTTAAAATAAAAGAAAGGATTATCGGGGCCGGCCCGGTGGCGCAGCGGTTAAGTTCGCACGTTCCGCTTCTCGGCGGCCCGGGGTTCGCTGGTTCGGATCCCGGGTGCGGACATGGCACTGCTTGGCAGCCATGCTGTGGTAGGCGTCCCACGTATAAACTAGAGGAAGATGGGCACGGATGTTAGCTCAGAGCCAGGCTTCCTCAGCAAAAAGAGGAGGACTGGCAGTAGTTAGCTGAGGGCTAATCTTCCTCCAAAAAAAAATAAAATAAAATAAAATAAAAGAAAGGATTATTTCAGAAATGTGGACTATGCTATGAATGACACAAGTATAAACTTAACAGGTAACACTTTAAGAGAAAAAGGTAAACATAAAATTTTAAAAATATAAAAGTGAAGATGGGGCAGGCCCAGTGGCGTGCCAGTTAAGTTCACACATTCCACTTTGGTGGCCCAGGGTTCACTGTTTCAGATCCCAGGTGCAGACCTATGCACTGCTTGGCAAGCCATGCTGTCGCAGGCGTCCCACATATAAAGTAGAGGAAGATGGGCACAGATGTTAGCTCAGGGCCAATCTTCTTCAGCAAAAAGAGGAGGATTGGCAGCAGATGTTAGCTCAGGGCTAATCTTCCTCAAATAAATAAATAAATAAATAACAGTGAAGAAAGATAAAAAAGATTCAATAGAAAGTGACAAATATTTAAGTAAAGATAATCCAACATACACATAAAGAAGAAAATACAAAAAACTATAATTCAAGAACTCTTTACTGACATTTACACACACACACACACACACACACACACACACACAGAGCACGTCACATATCAATGCCTGCAAATATTTACCAACAAAAACCAATACCAAGACATTTTATGGCAAAATTGGTAAACTTTGAAGAAAAAAAACTAATTCCTTTGGTCATCTATACCAAAAACAAAAACAAATATATAAGGGAATAAAATGAGATAATCAGACTTTACGCAAGAAAAACATGAAGAGACATGTTTAAAATGTTCAAGAGGAAAAAACATGAGCCAAGGATTTTATATTAAGTAAAACTGACTTTCACACATACAGCACACAAGCAGTTATTAACATGAATTCAGTAAGTGATTTTCCCATGAACCTTTCCTAAGGAACATACAAGGGTTCAAGCTTCAGACAACCAAAGTCCAGAGAGACATCAATGGAAGGATTTATGGATAGCATAAAACATATAGTTACTTGCAGAACTATGACTAAAGAAGGGCTAAAATTAATAGTGTACAGTATGTAATGGCTATGTAATATGACAATATAGATACAATGTAAAAAAAAGGAGGAGAGTAAATATGTAGAAAAAAGTTAACTTTTTGGAAATAATACTGGTTGATAGCATTAGTATTGATTTTTTGAGACTCTAGAGTGTGCACTATTGAATAAAACAACTAAATATTTACAGAATATTCTATTATTCCCTGTGTCTTTGAGAATCCTGATTCTTAACGTGGAATAAACAAGATACAATATTGAATTTGAAGTACCCGTATGAACTCATGGGGTATTTCATCTTTATACAAACACACACACACAAAATAATTGGTGACTTTAGAGGATGATAAACAATCAGTTCATTCATGTGAAAACTGATAAAGGAAAATAATCAAGCATTTACCTTTCCTATATAAACTGTACCACCGGGTAACTAAATAGTCAATGAGGGAAAGTGTTTCTTTATGAAAATACCCTAACATGTGAAAAATAATTGATAGAATTAAAACAGCATGATTTTGCACCTCCCAATGTATTAACAAATTTAGTAATTGAGGATCAATGGCTGCTATCACCACAAAATAAAAGATAAACAAACTTTAGGCATCTGATAAAAACATACAACACCTCTAGTCTTGCCAAAAAGATGAAAACAAGTCTGATCAAGCTTCTAGATTCAGCTTCAACTTTGTATAGGACAGAGAAATATACGAAAATGCCCATACGTGAATACTCACTCATTAAAAATCAAAACAGGAGGAAATCCACAGGTCAAAGGGGCTGAGTTCAGCAAAAAACAAAGTATAAGCAAAATAACGGGATAGGGAACCTGTAGGTTAAATGAGATTTAAAATGTCATTTAAAAAAGTATCTCAACTAAACCAGAGTGTCTAGGAATGCACATCTGAGTGGCAAAAATCAAAAGAATTATGAGGAGGAGATTGCTACAAAATCTCGATAAGCTCCTATTTTTGAGGAGGGAGCAGGTTATGTCTAGATAAAGGTTAGGAAAGGGCTTTGGTGGTGGGTGGCAATGTTCTATGCTTGATCTAGGTGTTGTTACACAATAAGTGTATTATTCTTTAAGCTATAAATATGTTTGGTTTGGATTTCTGTATCTGTGATTTACTTGACAATGAAAGATTTTAAAAAACAGAAAAAAATTATCTGAAAGTACACTAATCCTTCCATCCTGGCTTCTGTTCAATGGGAAAGTATCTTTATATACGATCAATGGACAAAATAAGGTCTTGGGTGTATCACAGAAGGATGCATAAAGATCTGTAATACACAAACAATGGGGGAACTTTTTAAAATTAAACCACTAACAACGTGAAATAATAAGAGCAATGATATTTTTATTTACAAGCTTCTAAGCTTTACAAGTTCAAACTACCTTAGAGTCAATCCTTTAAATTCTAATTGATCAATGAAATGTTATTAATAAGTAGTTAGGAAGATGTTGTTATCCTCCTTTAAGTAAAAAGCAATTGAGGCACAGAGCAACTTAAAATCGTTGGATGATTTCTCACTAGGTGATTGACAGATAAATATTGTTATGTATCACAATAAACATATGTTAAATTCTAATCAAAAGCTTATGAAGCAGGTAAAATTATTTTGCCCTCTTTACAGATAAATATTTGAATGTCTGGCCTAGGATTACAACACAGCTAGGAAACAGAGCAGCCAGGATTCAAACTAGACACTCTGGTCTGGAGTTAAGACCTCAACCACTCTATGTGCTGACAGAACCTATAAACAAAGTAGATAATGTCCCAATTCAACATCCTATACAGGAGTTTTTCTACCTTTTTTATTGACGTAAGACATGTCCAATAGTAGTCTTACGGGGTCAAATAGTAGTTTATGGAGTAAACAGGATTCTCTGCCAGTTCCAGCACACTTATTTCTCTTCCAAATGTTAATACACAAAAGAATGTAAGAGAAAATGGCATTATACTGAGGAGAATATGAAGTCTTCTTTCTTTGCTTTTAATGAAATAACTGGCGAACTTTCAGTACTTAATTACCATATTTCAGTGATTAAAACTTCCATTTTTCCTCGTGTATAATGCCTCTGAAATAGGGATGGCATCTTAGAATTGCTGCCCACCAGAGTTCTATGAAAATATACTTTCTCTCTTTCTCCCTCAGCATATAGTAAAACTGCCTTTTTGCATATATGGTGGTCATTATTTTAACACATTATAGATTTGGGTAACTACCACCACAATCAGATATCATATAATGGAATCATACAGAAAATAACCCTTTGAGATCAGCTTCTATCACTTCATACAATTCCTCTGAGATTAGTCTAAACTATTTTGTGTATCAACAGTTCATTTCTGAGTTGCCTTCCAAAACATGGATGTATCACAGTTTATCAATTAATCCACTGAAGGACATTTGGATTGTTCTATACTCTTGAGCATTATGAATAGAGCTGCTATAAAACATTCATGAGCAGTTTTTTATGTGAACCTAAATTTTCCATTCCCCTGAGTAAATGCATTGGAATGGGATGCTGGATCATATGGTAAATGTATGTTTATCTTCATAAGAACCACCAAACAGCCTTCCAGTTTGGCTGTACCATTTTGCACTGCCACCAGCAATGTATAATGTTTCTAGTTGTGAGTGTCTTCTATTTTCCTTTCAGTTTTCTGATAGGTGTATCAATTTTATTAATCTTTCCAAAGAACCAATTTTAATTTTATTTTCTCTAATATTTTTGTTTTCAATTTCATTGATTTCTGCTTTTATCTTTATTATTTCCTTCCTAATGCTTGCTTCAGGTTTATTTTGCCCCACTTTCTATTTCCTTAAGGTAGAAACTTAGATAATTGATTCAAGACCCTTCTTCATTTCTAAAATAAGCAATTAATGCTATAAAGTTCCCTCTAAGTACTCTTTTAGGAGCACTCTAAAAAACCTGATACTATTTCAGTTCAACATATTTTCTAACCTATCTTGAGATTTCCCCTTTGACAATATAGATTTAGTGTTATTTAATTTCCAAGAGTTTGAAGGTTTTATGCAGTTCATTATTTCTAGTTTATTTCTATTACCGTCAGAGAACATACTTGTATGCTTCCAATTCCTTTGAATTTGTTGATATTTGTTTTACTAACCAGATTATATTCTGTCTTTAAGAATGTTCCAGGTGCACTTGAAAAGAATGTTTGTTCTGCTGTTGCTGGGCAGTGTGTTCTATAAATGTCAATTAGGTCATGTTTGTTGATGGTGCTATTCAGTTCTTCTCCATCTTTGCTGATTTTCTGTCTACTAATTCCATCAAATACTAAGAAAGAAGTGTTGCAGCTTCCAACTATAATTGTGGACTTATCTCTTTTTCACTTTGGTCAGTTCATGCTAAGTAAACTTTTGAAGCTCTGTGGTTAGGGAGATACATATTTAGAATTATGTCTTTCTGGTAAATTGACCCTTTGATTATTATGAAATGTTCCTCTTTATCATACATAATTTTCCATGTTCTAAAGTCTACTTTGTCTGATATTAACATACCCACTCCGGTTTGATTAGTGTATGACTACTAATCTACCTATATCATCATATTAAGAGTGAGCTCTTATAGGTAGCATATCATGGGGTTGTGTTGTAATATCCATTCTGAAAATCCTTATCTTTTAATTGGTGTACTGAAACCATTTACATTTAATATAATTATTTCTATGTTTGGATTTAGATCAATTATTTTATTGTTTGTTTTGTTTTGTTTTGTTTCCCTCTCTTTTTGGTTTATTTAAACTTATTTTTAGTATTCAATTTTAATTTATCTCTTGTGTTTCTGATTGTATCTCTTTTGTAAAGTGGTTGCTCTAGGAATTTCAATACACATATTTAAACTTTGATTTATTTATTTACTTTGCTGAGGATGATTAGCCCTGAGCTAACATCTGTTACCAATCTTCCTCTTTTTTTTCAGCATGAGGAAGATCAGCCCCGAGCTAACACCTATGCCAATCTTCCTTCACTTTATATGTGGGGTGCTGCCACAGCATGGCGGTACCTGAGATCTGAACCCATGAACCCAGGCCCCTGAAGCAGAGTGTGCCGAATTTAACCACTATGCCATGGGGCAGGCCCCCATATTTAACCTTTTAGATCTACATAGAATTAAATATTTTACCACAGCAAGTATAATGTAGAAACCTATCCATTGTATAAGTCCCTTTAACCTACCCTGCTTTATGTGGTAGTTATCTCCAATATTGTAGCTGTTTCACACATAGAAAAACCTCATCAGAAAATGTTATAATCTTTGCTTCAACTGATAGTTTAAAAAACTAAAGAGGATTATATGAGTTTATTCTATTTATCAATCTGTTGCTTTTCCTTAATTCCTGATGTTCCAAGATTCCTTCTGATATCATTTCCTTTCTGTTTGAAGGGTTTTCTTTAGATACTCTTTTAGAGTACTTCTGCTGACAATGAATTATCTTTGTTTTCCTTTGTCTGAGAATATCTTTATTTTACCTTTATTCCTGAAGGATAATTCCACTGGAAATAGAATACTGAGTTAACAGTATTTGGTGTCAGCATTTAAAAAATCTTATTCTACTTTCTTCTGATCTCCATGGTTTCTGATAGGAAATCTAGTCTTCACATTATTATTCCCCTTTAAGTAATGCATCATTCCTCTTTGGCTACGTTCAAGATTTTCACTTTGTCTTTAGTTTTCAGCAGATTGATTATGAAGTGTCTGGTTGTGGATTTTGTTGGGCTTATGTTAGCTTTACCCAAGCTTCTTGAATCTGTAGGCTTATATCCTTCACCAAATTTGAGAAGTTTTTATCCATAATTCCTTCAAATATGTTTTTTCTGTACTGCACTTTCTCCTCTCCTTCTGGGATCCTGATGACCTGCTACTTTCCCACAGCTGCTTAACACTACTCATTTTTTCCCTTAATCTGTTTTCATTCTATAGCTCAGACTGAAAATTTTCCAATGATCTAGCTTTAACTTCACTGGCACTTTCTCCGTCATCTCCAATCTGTTTCTAAGCTCATTCGTTAGTTTTTTATTTTGGTTATTGTATTTTCTTCAGTTCTAAAATTTCCATTTGGCTCTTTATAATTTTTATGGCTTTGCTGAGACTTTCCATCCTTCATTTCAAGAGGATTTCCCCTTACTTATTGTAGTACTTGTATAATCAGTGTTTTAAAGTATTTGCCAGATAATTCCAATATCTGTGTCACCTCAACACGGATATCTCTTGATTGTCCTTTCCGATGTGAGTTTAGATTTTCCTAGTCCTTTGCATGCCAAATGATTTTGGATCATATCCTGCATATTTGGATAATATCCTCCCTCACCATAATCTCTACTGTATGTTCCATTTCCCGAATGTATCCCTTTTCAGTACTCCCACCAGAATGCTGGGGCTTTATTTACCCCACTTTGCCACACATTTCCCATGACTACACCTGTGTCCAAAAAGCTAAGTAACAGGAAAACAGAAGGGAAAAAAACACAACACTGTTCGCCCCACCTCTTGTAACCACAGCAACTCCAATCAAAGAGGAATTTTCACTTCTCAATTTTAGGCTCCTCTGGGTCCCCACTGTAGCCACCGTCAGTGCCACTACTGCCACATGACTGCTTAAACATTGAAGCATTAGAGTCAAATAAAAAAAAGGAGGAAAAACACTAGTCCTTTCCTGCTCCTCTAGTCAGAATCCTCAAATAGCTGTTGCATGTATTCTGTTTAGGTTTTATAGCTTCATTCAGTGGGAGAAATAGGGTGGAATGTTCCTGCTCCAACTCACCCATAACAAGAACTATACCTATGCCTTTCTACATATAAACAAGTGTAATAAAAATCTATACCTAAATAAATATGAGCTCATTTAATAAATGTAAAAAAGTTTCCAAGTGAAAATAAACATTACATTGTAGTTTAATAGGCAGCATTTTTTCTTCGTTAATCGTATAAAAAGTAACATTGTCAGGTCCGGCCTGTGGCCAAGTTCTTTCGTTACGCTTCAGCGGCCCAGGGTTTCACTGGTTGGGATCCTGGGTGCGGATATGGAACTACTCATCAAGCCATGCTGAGGCGGCATCCCACATGCCACAACTAGAAGGACCCACAACTAAAATATACAACTATGTACCAAGGGGCTTTGGGGAGAAAAAAGGAAAAACAAAATCTTTAAAAAAAAAAAAGTAATATTGCTTCTTACAATCAATGGCACCATAGAGTCAACAAAACATGGTGAAAATGAAGTGCCTGTTACATGCCTCCTTAATCATACAACATGAGCACATTGTGGTTGACAGCTGCTTATGTGACAGAACAATGCTATCCATCTTATACCAAAATAGTAGAGACTATCTAAACCTTTAAATTTCAAAATCAAAGTCACACTGTCTCTCATTTGCATACTTAATCAAGTATTAGTTAAGAATACTCTCCAAGAGAACATCCAATAGCCTAAATCAGATGCTTAGAGACTTAAAAGTCTCAGCTCGTTCATTGGTCTACAATGTACTAGAGAAGACAACACTGTCCAATATAAAAAACCAATAAAGCATTCACTGAAGCACATAAGGATATAAATGGGGGGGATGGGTTCTCAGAAGGTCAGTTGGTCAGTTGTCCTTTTGTGCAGCACCCTTCAATCCTACAGCTACATACTATTAGCTCCAAGAGGAGGAAGTAAGAGAAGACAGGGAGGTTCTTCCAAGCCAAGGATGCTCCTCTGCCTCTCCTTATTTCTCTGCTCCTCAAGGAGTGGAGAGTGGCAGAGGTAGGAACATAATCAGAATTTCAACCCTCTCCCCTGGAGAGTGCATCAAAGAACTGCAAGTATGGTATCCTGAAAGTCAAAATTTGAATGTATCACAGCTTCATCTGTCAACTTCCTTTGAAATTCACAAGTTTCAATCAAGTTGTAAGTACAATGGAATTTCTTCAGGGCTTTCAATCCTTGGGTTTAACAATCTAATACTTAGCCACCTCTGGTTAGGATACATGGTTAACCAAAACATATTCATATACAATGTTTTTTCATAAATGTTTAATTCCAATGTTTTTATTCTAACTAAAGTCCTTCATAGGCAATAGGAGGTGTAATGTATAAATCTGAAAGTTAATGAATGAGGCCAAAATCTAATTTGTAACATGCTTATCTTTTGAAAGTTCCTCTTTTTCTCCTTCAACACTGGATCTTTAGGTACACATAAAATATACTGTATTCCTTCAAGAATTAGGAAATAGATGCAATTTGGGAGTCTTTTCATCTAACTTCACAAAAGAGTAATATGTAAAATCTAATATGCACAGCTTCCTGTTTACCATACAGACCCACTGATACATTAACAAGGAGCAAGTAATATCTAGACATATGCATCCATCAATTAATTATCACTAGGGACTCATGAGTGTTCAAGATAGTATTTTTAATTTACAAAAGTTTTTAAACACCATGGAGGAGAGAAAAATAAACCTAAGTACTAGGTTAGTTCCACAAGCAAGTGGACAAAAAAATCCAGAAATCGGCCTTCAATTTTCTTAAAAATACCTAACGCCACGAGATTCTGCCATCAGGTCTCACTATCCACTATCCTGACCACTTGACCCACAATTTTAGTGTTTTTAGGTAAATAAGAAACAACTATCAAATCCAAAAGCAGTCATTTCCAAAAGGCATTTCAAACTCTATTCCATTCAAAGTGAAGGTAATTATCTTTCATCCTCCTGTTGAATTCCTTAAGTCAAAAGCTAACCTTAGATTCCATTTTTACACCTCACAGGAGATTTTAAAGCAGTATTAAACAGAATCACCACTGTTGAGCCTTAAAGTCCCTGTCTCAGTTTAATCTATAGCAAGATGCCTAAGGTTTCTCCACACACCTCGATTAGAGGAAGCTATTGGAACAGGAAGGGTGAAGACAGGCAGTAAATAAAAGAAAAGCAGCCAACAAGCCATGACTACAGGACAAGTGGACAACAGGGACAGTAAATAGACTGGCAAGAAAACCATACACACCCATGTTAGAGGTCAAAGTGGTCTGAGAAGTTAGCTCTACTGTTGACTGTACATACAAGTTTCAACTGGAGGGCAATGGTACGTAGGCAGATTTTTTAAAAAGATGTTTTATATCAGATCTAAACCACATTTTTAAATGAGTCACTGAATACAGGATGAAGTTTCCCAACTCACAACTCAAAGTACAGAGCAGACATGTGACATCTTGTCTCCTGCACATGTTTCTACCAGTAAGCATATTACCTTTTTCCAAGTAAATGATGTGGTACTTTTTTTTTTTTTTTTTTTTTTTTTACTTTTCAAAGTATATATTCCTTCTGAGTTAGTTAAGAGAGAAATAAATTTGAAGCAAATGCAGTTTTCTAAGGCTAGTGACTCATCAGGATATTTGTAAAATGTATTACTGCTTTGAGCATAAATGCCAAGCTTGGAGTTTCTGTTGTTGTTTCTTTTTTCTACCTACATCAGAGTGAAGTATAATTGGCTGCTTTTGTCTGTTATCAAGTCTTGTTTAGCCAGTTGCTTAATACCTCACTGTGGCCTTAGAAGTTTTTGAACATGACAGATTCACTTGCCTATGCTTGAATTTCACTATTTCACTAATGACAAATTAAGGAAATTATAAAATTAAACGAAAAAGTGAACTTTACTTTCTCTAATCTTGACCCAAATATTTAAATTCCCAATTTATGGGGTTTTTTACCATAAGATTCCAAGGAAACCAAACGCTATTAAATAATATTGCAGTCTTCAAACGTTCTTACTAATTCAAGCTTGACGCAAATGTTCTCACAGATTAGCGTTAGAGTCACAGTACTATTTTCAAGAGAGTAAAAAACAAAAACTATTATGTAAAAGAAGTTATGGTATTAATGTGAAAATCTGGAAAATGAACTATCATAGTCAAAAGCCAGACACATCAAAAATTACAGCTTTTATGTAAATCTTAGCTGTCACTTTGCATTGTGCAAAAAGCATGGTTAATAACATCAATGGCGCCATCACCGGGTATTTAACAAGAAAAACCTGATGAGGACATACCACAGATGCAGAACATTGTCCAATTACAGATGTAAAAAACCTGATTTAAAGTTTCTCCTCTTTTCAACTCGATTCAAGATTTAAAAATATTTTGCACCTAAAACGCCATGATTTTAAGTGAAAACGTTAAAGGATCACTAAAGAATTAAGGCATTAGTTTGTTCATATGCATAAAACACAACTGTAACACAATGAGTCTTCCTAATTCTCAGTAACACTGCACCAATTTTATTTACATGTGATTTTATTTTATTCCTTTAAGTCAGAGCCAATTTAAAAGTATATTCAGCTACTTTCAATGTATAAGCACAAAAGGATTCAATTGCTTTCCTACTGGTATAATTTTAAAAAAAAACAACTATATGAAACATAAAAAAGCAGGCATATGGGAATTTATGGCTTGACTGTTCATAAATACATAACATTGGAAGAAATCCACTTATATCACTCATGTTCAAAACAATGTATTTTCCGAATATAGCCTAAATTTCTGAACCAATATGAGATGTTGTATTTCTGAGAAATCAAAGCCAATTTCCTTTACAATAAAGTAAATGCTTACAAATGGAAAACATTACATAATGACTGGGAAAAGACATAAATTTTTATACGAACATTAATATTAACTAATTGTAACTAATATTAACTAAAACCATTTACAATGAAATGATTTTCAATTTTAACTATGTTATTTTTCCATTTTCATATAACCCACCATATGAAAAGAGGCACTATGAGGCATTTTTATAGCACTAGCTTACTTGGGTTTGTACAATCATAACCAAGAGAGAATAAAATTATTTTTAAAACACTCTTTAGCCACAAAATTAAATACATTAAAAGGTTTGATGAAGGATAATTACAGAAAACAAATCCAACCTTTTATTTAGAAATTCCATAGGGGTTTTTATTCTTAGAAAATTTTAGAATATTGATCTTTTTGCCAGGATATGGTCAGCCTATTAAGTCAAGTGTGGGCTGACTGTTGGTATGGCATATGTAAATCTAGATAAAGTATGCTCCCACTGGCATCTGTTACCACTTTAATAGTTTGGGTAGGTCTGAGCACGCAGAACAGGCTTGGGTGGGCTCAACCAGCCTGTGTGACAAAAAAGTTCAATACCTCTTTGTTAAGCAGCTGTTTACAAACTTATCAGCCAGCCCAGAGTCTTGTTGAGCCAATTAATCACACTACTCCCTAGAAAAGTGTGTGTTTTAAATTTCTCTCACACTAGAAGCCTAAAAGGGTTAAACATGCAAGAACAATAACCAAATCCAACTCTCTACTTCAGAAAAAGGAATATTGAGAAAGTTGTGTTTCACATAACAGTAAATTTGTGATTAACTACATTGTTCAATGCAGACAACTGTGTGAAAGACAAATATGAGTGTCCTACTTTATATACATGTTTCCTATTATAGAAGAGTTCACTATAAATGGAAATCCATGTAAATGTACTGACACTAAAGTAAATAAAGCTTAAAAATCAAAATCATCTAACAACATAAAAGAAAATACTTTTAGTCTTGCTATAAACCACACCTTGGGGTTTTTAGTCAAAAGCATGCCTGAAGTTAGTCACATGGAAATTCCCATACTCAACTAAAGATACGGACTTGGATGTAAATTAATGTGGACCAAAATATACACACTGTCCCAGTGAGAAGTAAATTTTAGTACAAAATGCTTTCGTAAGACATGACATTTATCCTAGAAATGTTTTATAGTCTGAAAAAAACTAGTAAACAAAAAAATAGTTTCATTAAAATATAATTTGTTGACCATCGATAATTGGTATTCAAGTGAAAAAGAAGCTCAGAAAAGACAACTTACAGAATACTAAGTGCTCATATCACAACATGGAAAAAACTTCCATCCTAAAAGAGGAAAAAATGTTATGGCTAGACAACTTAGATTAAACTGCCAGAATTAACAACAACAAAACACCTAAATAGTACCCAACCAATAATTTTAAAACTATTATTCTAATTTTGAATTTTAACTTTTCCTCTTTTTCTAGTCATGTCTAGAAATCTGCCATTTCAATATCAGATATTTTCCTACATTCTCTAGAAGACTACTGTGTGCTTAGCACAGCACTGGGAGATATCTTCAGTCACGATTACGCGAGCACTCTTAGTCAGGCCCGCTGAAGATACAGTTTTAATCCAACAGAATCAGAGTTAGGCAGGCTGAATTTTATAAATCATTTGCTGTATCCAGCAAAGGGAGGTATTGAATCTAGTATCCACTTCAGTGGTCAGCATGAGTAACTGCACGACTGAGAGGTGCAAAGTGGCCATGTTCCAGAGTACAGTCAGACTTAAGGAGCGGGGAGACCTGGGTTTAAATTGTGGATCTTGCTCTTACTAGTTGTGTGATCCAGACAAAAGTATCTAATCTCTTGCAGTCTCAGTTTTCCCACCTGCAAAATGTATCACCTGTTACAGCATTATTGTAAAGAATAAATGAGATGACATACATAACGCACCTGGCATGAGTGTGCCATGTGCTCCAAGTCCTGGCTTTAAACCTTGACAAAAATGCATACATTCCAATATTATATCATCTCTCTAAAAAAAGAAAAAACATATAAATGATATAGGGATAGAAACACTGGATTCCAATATGCATCTGCTGGAAGCAGGTAGAGTGGTAACGTGGGAGGGAAGGGCACCTATTCCCATAATTTAAGGCCTTAGATTCTAAGGGAAAAAAATGTAGCTGCACCCTTCAACATATCACTCAATTCAACTCAATATTAGAAGATACAAAGGAAAAAAAGAAGAGACATTCTTCACGCCTTCATTGAATCACAGTCTAAAAGAGGTTCGCATTGAGTTATGGGCAATGCTGAAATCCAAAAAGCTCTTAACATTAAAAAAAAATTTTAATTGTTTTTATATGTAGATTTGGTGGCAAAACCAATCCTAAACTTGAACTGGATAGAAGCTCTATATAGTCATTTTTCTTGCATTGAGCATAAACATTCATGCATTATACATTTCATTATGTGGTGAGGTCCCAAATCCCACTGGTAATGAGATATAATATACAATGTATTGCAGTAGCTGCTGAAAATACAAAGTATTTCAAATTCCAAAACACACATAGGCCAAGGATTTCAAAGAGGGGAATCTGAACAATTTCTGTTTCAGAAAAAAAAGGTAGAATAACTGTATAAAAGGTAAAATGCCTAAGGTAGGAACTTGTAGTTAAGAATATATTTTCTGGGGCCGGCCCCATGGCCAAGTGATTAAGTTGGCACGCTCCACTTCAGCGGCCCAGGGTTTCAACAGTTCGGATCCTGGGCACGGACATGGCACCACTCATCAGGCCATGCTGAGGCAGGGTCCCACATGCCACAACTAGAAGGATCCACAACTAAAATATACAACTATGTACTGGGGGGATTTGGGGAGAAAAAGCAGGGGAAAAAAAAAGATTGGCAATAGTTGTTAGCTCAGGTGCCAATCTTAAAAGAAAAAAAGAATATATTTTTTATCTTATTTAAATTAGTATTTGCTTAGAACTCTTGAATATCCTATAAAATGGAAACAATAACACTACTTACATCATTGAATTCCTGGAGAAGCAAGAGATAAATGCTTTAAACAATGTCTAGCACCAAGTAAGTACCCAACAAACGCTGTGTAGTAGAAGTACCTAGAAAAATACTCTGAGCATTTGCTAGGAAAAGGCAAACAGGTGAATATATAGCTCAGATAGTTAGTCTGCCATGTACCATATTATATTTGGGAATTTTCTTTTAAAAAATCGAGGAGTTTTTTTTTTCCTATGCCCAGAGGAATTTCTACCATCAGGCCTCAGAGATCTTAGTGCAAGTCATGAAGGCAGGCAGTAATCTCACATGAGCATACAGCATCTGGAGCTGATAGAGCATAATAAGACTTCAAGCTCCTCATGCAATAAAGATATTATTTAGAAAGAAATGAACTATAAAAGACTGTGAAGAGCCACCTAAAGGAATACTTCTGGAATTTAATGTACAAACTAATCAGAGTTTTTGTTAAAATTCAGATTCTGATTTAATGTGGTGGGACCAGACATTCTGCACTCAAGTTCTCAAGCAATCACGAAGCTGCTGGTCTAGAGGCCCACGCTGAAAGCAGGAAGGCCCCAGGGCAGTGGTCCTCAAAGTATACAAGCAACATCAGAATCTCCTGGGAAGTTACTAGAAACGCAAACCCTAGAGCATCAGCAAACTCTTAAAGCTTATTCACCTAAATCAGCTATTTACATCCAGTCAGACAGATTACTTTTCCTGAGAATAAAAGTAGAATATTTTTTAAATATTTTAAAAATAACAGCAGCATACTAGAACATGTTACCTAAACAAGAAAAACAGTTTCTCTCTGCAAAGTTTCCAAAACTATAGCCCCTGCAATTATACTGAAAATGTAGGCTTTTACATAAGAAGGCTGCTCTGAGAATATATAGGAAAAGTATTGAAATGTGTAGAATCCTCAGCTGAATTACTTACCAACTTACAAAATAGGTCATTTCCATTTGACCTAGGTAATAGAAATATATAACTTTGTGAAGAAACCAAACTGAGTTTTATATTTCCTTGTGTTGAGAACATAACCAACCACATCATGGTTTACCCAATTTCTCCAGAGTAACGTTTACACATTGCCTGCCTCATGTGTAAATATATGTCAACATTTTGATTTATAGCTATAGATGATCTGTTTACATACACAGATACACAAATGCACAAATTACAGTATATTAATGGTTTGAAACACAATATACTTGAAGGACAAAAAACTTGAGGGTAAGCTACAAATGTAGAATGTCATGATCAGAGAAAAGATTTCAGTTTTCTGAATGTGAAGCCAATTGATTGTTAAACAGGTTTTCCCAAAATTTTTAAATAAACTGATACATTCAGAATTCAGATCCAGTATTTTTTTTCCACTTCAAAGTTTGAACTCAGAAATTTACCTCTCAATCAAAATCTGAGTACATAGGTCTATCCTTAATCCATTTTTGAAGGAGTCAGTTACTAACAAATTGTAAAGCACCACACTTGCTTCAAGATTGGCATCCCGATTTTTCCTAGAACCATATATATTTAACAGTGGTGCTGTCAGGAGACATCTTTGATGTCACACCAGGGGACGGGGAGGGAGGGAGGGAAGATGCTTTTGCCGTCTAGTGAATATAGACTTGGCATGCTGCAAAGCAACCTACAATGCACAAAACAGTGCCCTCAACAAAGAATCCCCCAGCCTAAAATGCCAATAGTGCCGAGGTCACAAAACTCCGATTTAAATGATGAGGCTGCAAAAATACAGAATGAATGTCCTTTGTGCATCATTACATTCCTAGCATGGTATTAAGCACAACAATAAATATTGATTGATTATTAAAAAAGCTACCTCTGTGTAACTGGGATCTTAGAGTCATAAAGATGAAAAAAGAACGAGAAAGGGGCTATTACCCATGCAATGGCTAAAATTATGTAATAAAATTGTAATCATTATCAGAACCAAAAAGGAATTTAAAAATCGCCCAGTCCAGTTTCTCTATTTTGGGAGAATTCTTTCTCATATGAAAGACGCTGTCTAATGTACTGACATGAGAGTGTTTGCGGGGGGCGGAGAAAGAGGTGTTGCCAGTCCCCTTAGGGGTAATAATAAAATATCTTTATAAATTTATTGAAATATTTTCTCTTCTAATAGTGTCAATGCCCCATACTTTTCTCAAATTAATAAAGTATTTCCTTTATAAAAATTGAAAGGAATGTGACATAAATCATGATAAGTGATATTTCATAAGCAGGAGAAACAAAAGAAATGCAATTACTTTAAAAAAAACACACACACAGAGCTCTGTGGCCTACAGGCATTTATACTTGTGAGAATTCTGGGATTTAAAATGTCATGAGAAATTCTGAACTGGCTTACATTGTTGAAACACAGGAACTGACAGTCACAAGGACAAACATACCCTTAATAATCGATTCAGCTGCATACAGATCTCGTTTGTAGGTCACCTAAAGGACAGATAAACCTCATTAGACTTAACAGAGCAGGAAGGAATGCAAAAGCAATAAAGTTATGCCCCCAAGGAAATTCTTGATTTTGGGGAAACTATAAACACATAATACTGACAAGAGATATTATATGGCAGTGGTTACCAAAATCTTATCAATATAACTGAAGTTATATATGAAAGATAACGTGGTGTTTAAATAAGAGTATTAGCAATACTATCTAATAATAAGCTTTTACGTTGTAGGGAAGGAAGCAAAAGTATGCATAACAAAAATCACCAAATTGCATTTTTAGTTGAAATGAGATCATTCTCAAAAGTCAATTCACATTAAGAGGGACTTCTCTCTGAAATGAATATATCTGTATTCACCCAGACAAGGTCCACCATGTAAATTTTTTATTAACACATGGCTCTGATACCAAGAGCCTAGAGGGTACCACCATATACATACAAACAACCATGATCTTTCCCTAAGAACATACGGTCTCCTTGTGTTTATAACCTGTTCCTTGTAATATAACCTCCCATGGTCCTATGGCAGATATTTCCCAGACCACAGCCAATGAGCTCAGGTGCAGAGCGTGTCAGGTGCATTGCACTGCAGAATTAGTTCTCCTATATCTCAGAGCAGTGGGAAAATACAATAAATAATGAACTATACAAGTAAGTTCTCTAGGGTCTTAAGAGCTCATCATTCAAGTGCCCAGATGATTACTATAGAAATAGTCTAAAAGTCCACTTTGAGAAATACTCTCGAAATTAATACTTTTCTGCACCTATAATTTGGGCTTTTTTTCCTCCAGCTTATCTCATAACTAAACTTGCAGAGAAACTTGGTTCAGCTCAAGTGGTTCAGGCATTTCTACCCAAAACAGATTCCCCTGCTATGCCTTTCTCTGGCAGGTAAATCCTGGTCCAAAACTATACCCTACAATCCAGAATCAAAGTAGCAGCTAATTTGTAAGACAGCTGGGAAGTCACTCAAGCATTCAAGCAATCTGTTTGAAAATCAAATGTGACATGGCTGCATTATCTCTAAAACAAGCACATGCCAACCAAAATTAGGACTACAGTTACTGATCCTCAACACAATTCTATTATCTGGAAAAAAAAATAGAAAACAGGTTCATGCTACGAATTTTACCAAATTAAAGAATGCATTGATCTCATTCATTCATTCAACAAATATGTATCAAATAACCACTATGTTCTAGGTCCTGTTCTAAGTGCTGGGAATAGAGCAATGAAAAGAGTGAGCAAAACTCAACCTGTGGAGGGGCCAGCCCAGTGGCACAGCAGTTAAGTTCATGCGCTCTGCTTCAGCAGCCCGGGGTTCTCTGGTCTAGATCCCAGGCATGGACCCACGCACCACTTATCAAGCCATGCCGTGGAGACATCCCACATATAAAATAGAGGAAGATGGGTATGGATATTAGCTCAGGGCCAATCTTCCTCAGCAAAAAGAGGAGAACTGGCAGTGGATGTTAGCTCAGGGCTAATCTTCCTCAAAAAAACACAAACAAAAACAAAAGAACTCACCCTGTGGAGACTACATTTTGGTGAAGAAATTTTTCTTATAAGAATTGAATAAGTTTTTCTTTTATTTTCTTGAAAATACAAAGTTAACTAGATATCTGAAATCAGGCCTCAATATTTGCAATTTAAATGAGACTCCTTGTTTTCAATAATAATTGTCTGCTGTGTGGGGTAAACTCGGGGGAGAAATTAATGGGAAGATGCCTCATTACCATAATGCATTTTTTATTCCTTCCTGCTTTGAGGGGTAAAACTGCATTCTAAATTAAAATGGAATAATTGTGTAAATATCTTCCTTTTTTTCAAATAGATCTTGATGGGTTTTTCAAGTTAAAGAAAAATTGGTCTCAAATACTAAAATGCTTTATCTAGCACACTTGCAAGGCTAACATTTTTGCAATGGAGTCAGTCTTATAAATAAAATATATGTTTTTATTACCTACAGGTCCTTTCTCCACTCATACTAAATAATTGTATAAACAAGAATTTCTTTTGCATACTTTTTCTTGTAGGCTGGGGATACCCACTATACACATATTAAAGCTTTTTTGATTTTTATTAATATCTTCTACATACAGCCTTAGTGAATACCTCAACTACACTTCTCAACACTGATTTAGTGAAGATAAACTACAAAATATTTGTGACAAACTTGTAAAGTACTGTGTTTAAAAATAGCCTTATCTTATTTTAAATAAAACAGCTAACATACTTCAAAGGGAATAGTACTTGAAAATGTTGTAATTCTGAGATAATGAGTTATTTTTTTCCATCAAACTTTTACAGTAATATGAGTTGGCCTTTCCTTATTTTTAATTTTAAAAAATTTAATAAGCAGTTTTGATTTTCTTCTGTCAGCATGATTTGTAGTTTTCCTTTGACCTTGCACAATACCTTATCATGGAAAATAGTTACCTAAAAAAAAAATCAACCCTGTAGTGATGGAAGAAATTTCACACTGTGTTCATTAGAGGCTCACGGGCCACCTGAAGACCGATGGAGGCGCACCATGCAGCTGAGGCTCTGGGCCCCACATCTGCTGCTCACCTGGTTAAGCTCAGTTTTTGTCTGTTTTGTTTGACTGTGCTTCTATAAAACATTTCATCTGAGAAAAATGTGTATCAAAAAAAATATATATATATGTATGTATACGTAAATGTATATTCAATAGAAGAGCAACCTGAAGTTGAGAGCCACAGAGGTAGTCATCTTCTCACTTCTAGACTAGAGCTCTCTCAGCTACCTCAAGGTGACTTCCAAGGGACACTATGACCCCTATTTTGTGTTGCTCTATCTGTGGTGACACTTAATATAGTAAATTAGACAGACTTTTCAGAGAAAAGTCTAGTTGTCACCATCTTACATAAGTTAGACTACACTTAATGTTCTCTCATCTTTTACCTCATAGAAAAATGAATATGTAACTCCAATAATGAGAAGAAAGTCAGAAGATCTTAAATTTTAAAGATATAGAATGTTTATTAAATAAAAATTTATATTTGGGGGACATTTATTATATTTATTTCCATTTCATCCATTACGTCTACCCAGAAAATATTCTTTCCTCCAGACTGGATAACTAGATGAAAACCTCTAAAAAGAAACAATGTAACCACATTGTATTTTTGAGGTTAAAAAGCAAAAAGTGAGAATATTTTGTGTCTTTTGTTTTTAACAAAGATGCTAGAACACTTGGATCTTCAAAAATGTAGTTCCCATCAAAAGAAATCCTCAAAAGTCAGTCATTCCAATAATATTGTGATGACTCAAACACTTCAGAAACTCCTTCTAAAGAAGCTCTTTCAGACAATGGAACACAGTTGTTGGATTTCTTCAATAAGAATTATAAATTTTGGCTTATGGTTATAACTTTATAGTTTTAAAATTTATGGTTATAAATTTTTTTATGCTTTAAGAATGGTTTTAACATTTAGAAACGAAGTCTATTCAATTAGGTCTGCATAGTGCAGTAAGTGACCAAGTGTTTCAGTATATTGGCACAAAACTACAGTACAACATAAATTAAAGGAATGGAAGTTCTTATGTAGACTACATGAAATTCCACCAAAATAAGAGTGTGTTCATTAAGGTCTGGCAAAGCACAACTCCTCAGAGAAGGCATGAGAGTCAATCCCCATTACCAGAGTCAGTCCTGTCCTCTTTGTGGTTGGTCACTCTAGAGGAGAGTCGGGGCGGGAGTGGGGGGTGGGGGGGAGTTAGTCATTCATGGAGATGTCCTCTATCCTGCATGGTGATTTGAAAAGAATTGATGTTTTTTCCAGGACACAGAGGAGCTACTGTAGGAAAGCTGGCATCAACTCTGAATGTTTACTTTTTGCATTTACTTCTACAAAAAAGAAAAAAGTAGGTAAAAAAAAAATAATAACCCTCCTGGGATTTCTGGTGGCAATTGAAATAATAGTCCTACATGCAATAATGAGAAATTTCTAGGCATTCCTCACACCACTACGGTGGTGAACTCTGACTATTGAGGGGTAGGGGAAGGCATCCTGGCTCAGAATTCTCTCCTGTCTTACAGTTTTATGGTAGTGAAATGCCTCTTTTTTTTTTTTTAGATTGGCACCTGGGCTAACAACTGTTGCCAATCTTCCTCTTTTTTTTTTTCTTAAGGATTGGCACCTGGGCTATCAACTGTTACCAATCTTTTCTTTTTGTTTTTCTGCTTTTTCTCCCCAAACTGCCCCTGTACACAGTTGCACATCTTAGTCACAGGTCCTTCTAGTTGTGGGATATGGGACGCTGCCTCAACGTGGCCTGACGAGCAGTACCATGTCCGCGCCCAGGATCCGAACCCTGGGCCGCCGCAGTGGAGCACGCAAACTTAACCACTCGGCCACGGAGCCGGCCCCTGAAATGCCTCTTGAAATGCATTTTTCATTGCATCATATCTCTCAATCATGTTCCAGCTACTTGGTCCTTCCACCTGAGTTTAGTATCAGTTTTAGCATAATTATACTAAATTATTTTTCAATATTCAAATTTTTAAAAATGGTAGCATATTTGGAATTGGCATAGAATTAGAAGACTAACTTCAAAGTGCAGATTCCATTGCTTTGATTTAAACAGCAAGTGAAATAAATGATAAGACCACAAAGTTAATTATATTAGAAGCTACACTAAAGACAACTCATACAATGTCATCAAAAGAGGCTAAATCAACATCTAGGAAAATGTAAAGAAGATCAAAAAAGAAAAAGGTGGAGGATGACAAGAGACAGAAGGCAGGAGGAGGAAATAGGGAGCCTGAAACAACTACAATACTTGCACTCAAAATAATTTCACCTCAATTAACAGAAGAAATGTGGTACCTAATTAAGACCTCATCACTGCCATTTGAGACTTCTTGCCCAGTCCATTGCACTACATGCCCTCTTAGCATCCGAGATCCCATTGAGGAACATCATTATTCAAACATCATTCATAGGAGTGGGCCTTCCGGCCTCCCTCCCAGTTTGGAAAGTGATACTATGAAGATGATCCCTCTGGGCCTAAGAGGGTGTCACCTTTGGCATGTGTATTACTTTCCTAGGGCTGCTACAACAAAGTGCCACGAACTGGCGGCTTAAAACAACAGAAATTTCTCTCTCACAGTCCTGGAGGCTAGAAGTCTGAAATCCAGGTATGGGCAGGACCATGAGCCCCTCTGAAGGCTTCAGGGAAAACTTTTTCTCAGCCTCTTCCTAGTTTTATGTGGTTGTAGTCATCCTTGGGCTTCCTTTGCTTGCAGATACGTCACTCCATACTCTGCCTGCATCCTGATTGGCATTCTCCCTTTATCTGTGTCTGTATCTCATCTCCTATTCTTCTATGTTGGATTTAGGGTCTACTCTATGCCAGGATGACTTCATCTTAATTAGATGATCTTGATTAGATCTGCAAAGACTCTCTTTTCAAAAAAGGTCACATTCATAGGTGCCAGGGGTTAGGACCTGAACATATCTCTTTTTTGGGGGGACACAATTCAACCCACAACAGCCTATATGAAATGACTCAGCAGAGGAACAAAAAGAAGCACTTGGAAAGGCCAATCACTGCCTCAGTGTACTGACATTCATTGCACAAAAAAGGGAGGCAGAGTACCAAGGTGGGAGGACTGACACTGTGTTGCTGGAGGAAGCAGTGAAACATGAGATTTCACCAAAAAAATACTGAAATAAATTTGTGAAGATGGAGTGGAGTGCTGCTTTCCTTTCACCTGAAGACCTCAGCGTGCTTTACAAGTTTGAAGGCGGCTCAGAATACCCACAAGAGGTAGATAATCACACACCCTAAGATGTCAACAAGGAGGCCAGAGAGTGTTGACATGTTAGCAGCAATAAATGGTCTCAGAGTTTCCCCTTTTTTTACATAGCCTGCAAATTACATCTAACAGATAGACAAAGGGGGCTCTACAGACATGTGGGTCAGAATCTTTAACAAAATACCTAACTGCTCATTACCAAAATCCTCACAATTAATATGCATATCACCACCTGAGCCACATATAGAAAAGGATAAACAGAATGAATAAAATGTTTGCCTGCTGGGTTGATGACATTTGGATATCCTTAAAAGAGCAATAATACTGCATAAATTTTCTCCACCAGGCAATAATCCAGGCATATCAATGTTTTGGAATCTTAGAACTCACTTTAAATATGTGTGAGCTGATCCTAGCATGCAGCAAGGCCCATCATGTTACTATGTAAAATACCTAACCAACTCATAGGGCTTTCTGTTTTGTGTTAAAGTCAATGAGGAAATATGCTTTTGGATCCAAATAATCTTAGAGTTAAGATGAATCTTTACTAATCAGATTTAGGTGGGTGCTTTATAGATTTCATCCAAAATTTCAAAAGCAGCAATACTGATTTCAAAATTATGAAGTGGCTCTACAATTCTATTTCAGAATATACTGTTCTCGGGCCGGCTCCATGGCCGAGTGGTTAAGTTTACGCACTCCGCTGCTGCGGCCCAGGGTTCGGATCCTGGGCGCGGACATGGCACCGCTCGTCAGGCCACGTTGAGGAGGCCTCCCACATCCCACAACTAGAAGGACCTGCAACTAAGATATACAACTGTGTACTGGGGGGGGTTGGGGAGATAAAGCAGGAAAAAAAAAAAATTGGCAACAGTTGATAGCCCAGGTGCCAATCCTTAAAAAAAAAAAGGAAGATTGGCAACAGTTGTTAGCCCAGGTGCCAATCTTTAAAAAAAAAAAAAAAGAATATACTGTTTAATTCAACACATATCTACCTAACAAAACAGAGGGAGGTCACCCTGTAAAACACCCCTGCCTCAACAGGAAGCTGTAGTATGATAGTGCTACAACTACTACATTTCCTCCAAAAGGGAGAAGTTTGCCATTAGAAGAGCTGCCATAGGAAAGAGTCCAATCCCTCATGGGGGGCAGCAAGTGGGTCCAGACTTCCACTGCACTGAGTCGGAACTGTGGCAACCCAGTCAAGTTGGAGCCACCACCCCAAGGGCTTGAAGGAAATGTTGCTATTGTGGGAAGCAGAGTTTTATCCTCAATCCCATTGAGGATAAGGCAACCAAGTAAAAGGATATATACAGATAACAAGGGGGAAATAAGGTGAATAAAACAATCTTACTGGCTAAAATGGAATTTGTTTGAATAAATTATCACAAAGCGAATTTTCTTGAAACCAAGCAATAGAAAGGATGCTATACTTTGATGGCTCAGAAGACCCAATGAGATTGTTAATTCCTTTAATGTATGCACGCACACACACACACACACGTTTTCCTTAGAAATATTCATTGTTTCAGTATGAAACCAAGTATTTTTATACTACTTCCCCATTTTCTAAAGCTCCTGGGAAGTGCTTGTACTTGCAGAGTGTGTCTTTAGAAATGACAGATAAGGGGCCAGCCCAGTGGCGCAGCAGTTCAGTGTATACGTTCCGCTTCTCGGCGGCCTAGGGTTCACCAGTTTGGATCCCAGGTGCAGACACGGCACTGCCTGGCAAAAAGCCATGCTGTGGCAGGCATCCCACATATAAAAAGTAGAGGAAGATGGGCACAGATGTTAGCTCAGGGCCAGTTTTCCTCAGCAAAAAGAGGAGGATTGGCAGTAGTTAGCTCAAGGCTAATCTTCCCCCGCCTAAAAAAAAACACGACAGATAAGCACAGATGAGACCCAGAGCAAAGTGCCAACTTCCTTACCTTCCACAGATCAGGCGATCCTTCCACAAGTTTGGCTTTCGTGTGACAGTATTTTAGAGCCAATTGCAAACACTCAGTTCCAAATTCCAAGTCATAGTCACTACACTAGGTAAAAAAAAAAAAAGAGTTAAACTAAAATAGAATTTTAATTAAAATTAAACCTTTTATTTCATAATCAATTGCATACAGAAAAGGGGCCAGAGAACTCATAAACTCTTTAATCAGCTACTGATTAATCAAGTCATAGAACAATTTTCCCTATGCCCTAAAAGCCAAACAAAACAAATAGAAAATAGAAATGTTGCGGTCATAAGAGTTTTGAACTTCCTCAATAGTTTCAGGTGTCAGATTAAATATAATACTTTATTTCCTTTGCTCACAAACCACATTTCTAAACGTGTTTCTAAAATGCCTGAAGGCATGGGTGAGGCTCACCGTATCAGAACTTGAATTTAAGAAATATATGTATCCATAAAAACCCAAATCCCCCATCTTATATTTGCATCAAGATATTTGCAGATCACAGCTCTCCATTTTAATATTTAAAATATCAATATATCCTTTTTTAAAAGGATATTTAGATTCTGAACATAAAAACAGTTCATCCTTTCATTGTGAGAAAAAAATGTAAAGGCCTCCCCTAGATCTAGTAAAATACAAGCATTTTAAGCAGAACCACCACAATAATGAATGTAATATAATTTAGCTGAATAATACTGAGGACTTATCATGTCTAAGCTTTGTATTAAGTACCTGCATATAAATTTAAATAGTCACGTATTATTTCCTCCGGTAACTCAGGCCTAGAAGGGGAGGCTGATCTACAGCAAATATTTTGCAACAGAATGTGATGGATGAAGCACTAGAAGCATATCCAGAAGTAGTCGAGGGATAAAATATTTAACACTGTGTGAGTGCACCAGGGAAAGCCTATCAGAGGAAAAGGTCTCTGATCTCCTCTTTAAATACTGAATAAAACTGGAGGAGAGAGATATGTCTTTAAGGCAAAAGGTGCCATAGGAAGTTACAGAGGTGTCAGACATCTGGAAGATTCTCATTTTAGAAAGAGCATATCCATATAAAAAGTACTTCAGGAAAGCAATGAATATGAATATGCCATTTACCACCCTTTATCAACGGTTTGTGAAATTAATGGACAAGAAAATATAATGGTCAAATATACACAGTTTCCCAAATCAACCAAAACAGTCTCAGTTTAAATTTTCTATTCTGATATACTCCATAACATGACATATTTCCTATGTATTTTCATTTTTAACATAGTATTATCAGCAGTGGTCACATTTAAACAAGTTAAGATGAATTTTGGTAAACCTCCACTTGGTACTTCCAGCATCTTCACAGTCTCATCTGCTAGTATGTGAGATGTACGTACAGTGAACAGAGTTCTCTCTTTAACACAAGGTTAAATACCAAAGATTGCTAGTAACAACCCTTTTCCTGACTCTTTCCAAAGCACGATATCAAAAATATTCTTGGTCGGGGTCGGCTTGGTTAAGTTCACGCACTCCACTGTGGCGGCCCAGGGTTCGGATCCTGGGCGCGGACATGGCACCGCTCGTCAGGCCACGTTGAGGAGGCCTCCCACATCCCACAACTAGAAGGACCTGCAACTAAGATGTGCAGCTGTGTACAGGGGCAGTTTGGGGAGATAAAGCAGAAAAAAAAAAAAAGATTGGCAACAGTTGATAGCCCAGGTGCCAATCTTTAAAAAAAAAAAAAGTTAAAAAAAATATATTCTTGAACAGCCTTAAAAATGCTCACAAAGTACATACTCAGAGGAGCCCATAGGAAGAGCTACTTCTTTCCCATCTTGGGTGGTGGCGAGAGAATAACTTGATGCTGTGCTCCTGCCAGCCATGCGATGTACTAGCCAACATAGCAACAGCCTACAAATTACATGAAGCCTTTATCATCCCAGTCACCAGGGTCAATAGGAAACCTGAAAAGTTGTAGGTCAGGTATATATATGAAATATACACCAGAAATAGAGGCTGAGCAATCATGGAAAAAAGAGTAGTCTGAATTTGTCATTCATTGTATAGACCAATATTACCACGACTTATAGGATTTGGGGTAATTTTTTTGCAATAGAACCTTGCTTTCACAATGAATTCAAGAAATCCATGCTTACCAAAAAATTCCGAATTTCTGTTTCTCAAGAACATTGATGATGGATTTCTACTTTTGTCTGGGATATAGAAAGCTGAGAAAAAAATGATGCTCATTTCTGAACAAAAGATAAGGCAGATAAACTACAAAAGCACCACTTTTTCTTGAACCCATCGAAGTTGAGGTCACCAGATGACAAAATAGCCTTAAATCTAAGGAAAAGCACCCCTCCCCGCAAGGAGAAAGAGGATGCCACCACCAGCTCACCTGTGGCAGAACATAAAAGAAAGAAACACTGGGCGTTGCATAGGCAGGTAAGACGAAATCAGCTACAAATTTCAAGAAACTGCTAAATACTGAGTGGAGGCTACTGGGCGAATATAGAACCTCTTAGAGCCTCAGTCACAACAGGATTTACAGAATTTACACCCATTTGCAGCCTCCTCTTCAGCAACCTGCTACTGGGTGCTCATAAAGTGGTGTAATATTATTTGAAGGTGACTGTGATAAGATATACATTCTAAAGTCCAGGCAATCACTAAACAAACATTTTTTAAGTTAAAAATAAGAAGTCAATAGTGGTAAGATACAATCAAAAAAAAGGCAAAATTAATACAATGACAAACAGAAAAACAAAAAAGAACAAGGAACAGGTGGAACAAATAGAAAACCACCAGCAAGATGGTAGATTTTAATCAAGAAAGTTAATCAATGTGTAAGTGTACAAAATGACATTTACTACTATCCAGGATGGGGGTCACAGTGATATCACTGATCACATGAGAAATACACACACACAGATGCTGATAACCATCTGCCTCCCTAAACTTGGTGCCCAAAATAGTGGAACAATGTTCTCCCCAGGCAGCAGTCCTAAGGACACTGTTTTCAGAGGTCCCTGGATACACAGTCTAGCCCAGTCACATTACAGTGAAGCTCATGAAGCTCACAGCCGACTAGCCCCACTTACAAAACCCACCAAGTCCAATCACTTCAAACACAAGCATGAGCAGAAAACCCACATTTAACTGAAACACAAGGAGAGACTCTAACGTGAAAGATAAGACCAAAAAGGAAAAAAAAAGTATGGTATTTTGGAGGAAGTGGAAACTATGCAGTAAAAAAAAGATAAAGATGAAGTGTTTATACTCGTAAAATAAGACAGCATAATATCTCAAAGGATGGAAAATGTGAGAGAAAAAGATAACAGATGACTTGATCACATAGGCCAATATTTAAAGAAAAAAAAAGAAAAGTGGGAAGGAAAGAACAAAAAAGGGTATGATAAGGGGGCTGGCCTGGTGGCACAGTGATTAAGTTCACACATTCCACTTCAGTGGCCCGGGGCTCGCCAGCTCAGATCCTGGGTGTGGACCTACGCCACTTGTCAAGCCACGCTGTGGCAGCGTCTCACATATAAAATAGAGGAAGATGGGCATGGATCTCAGTACAGGGCCAGTCTTCCTCAGCAAAAAGAGGAGAATTGGTGGCAGATGTTAGCTCAGGGCTAATCTTCCTCAAAAACAAACACCACCAATAACAACAAAAACTGTTTTCTGTCTCTATGGGTTTGCCTTTTCCCGAATGTAATATACTTGGAATCATGCAGTACATAGCGTATTCAGATTGCCTTCTTTCACTCAGTAATATGCTTTTAAGATTCCTCCACATCTTTCATGTCTTGATGGATCACTTTTTAGCAGTGAATAATATTCCATTAGCTGGATGTACCACAATTTGTGTATGCATTCACCTACTAAGGGACATCTTGGATGCTTCCAAGTTTTGGCAATTATGAAAAAAGTTGGTATGTTTTTCTGTAGATATAAGTTTTCAACTCATTTCAGTAAATTGAAGAAGTGCAATTGCTGGGTCAGTAAATTGAAAAAGTGCAATTGCTGGGTCATACGGTAAGACTATGTTTAGTTTTGTAAGCAACTGCCAAACTGTCTTCAAAAGTGGCTGTACCATTTTGCATTCCCACCAGCAATGAATGAGAATCCCTATTACTCCACATCCTCACCATCATTAGGTATTGTCAGTGTTCTGGATTTTGACCTCTCTGATAGATGTGTGGTGCTATCTCATTGTTGTTTTAATTTGCGTTTTCCTAGTGGCATATGATGTGAAGCACATTTTCATATGCTTATTTACCATCTGTGTATCTTCTTTGGTGAAGTGTCTCCTCAGATCTTTTACCATTTTATTAATTGAGTTGTTCATTTTCTTATTGTTGATTTTTAGGAGTTCTTTGTATATTTTGGATAACAGTCCTTTATCACATGTCTTTTGCAAATATATTCCCCCAAATTGGGGCTTGTCTTTTCATTCTCTTCAAAGCATGTTTTGAAGAGCAGAAGTTTTTAATTTTAATGAAGTCCAGCTTATCAGTTCTTTCTTTCATAGATCATGCCTTTGTTATCGTACCTAAAAAGTAACCACAACCCCTGGTCATCTAGGTTTTCTCCAATGTTATCTTTAAAAGTTCTATAGCTGTGTTTTACATTTAGGTCTATGATCCATTTTGAGTTAATTTTTGTGAAGAATATAAAGTCTGTGTCTAGATTCATTTTTTTGCATGTAGATGTCCGGTTGTCCCATCACCAATTATTGAAAAGACTCTCTCTGTTCCATTGTATTGGCTTTGTTCCTTTGACAAAAACCAGTTGACTATATTTACATGGGTCTACTTCTGGGCTCTCTATTTTGTTCCATTGAGTGATTTGTCTGTTCTTTCACCAATACCACACTGTCTTGATCACCATAGTTTTACAAGAAGCCTTGAAGTTGAGTGGTGTCAAGTCTTCCAACTTTGTTCTTTTCCTTCATATTACATGGGCAATTCTGGATCTTTTGCCTCCCCATATAAACTTTAGAAAAGTTTAGCAATAAACATTTTACCAATATCTACAAAAAACTTGCTGGGTTTTTTGATTGGGATTGCATTCAGTGTACAGATCAAATTGGGAAAAACTGACATCTGATAATATTGAGTCTTCACATCCATGAACACAGAATCTCTCTCCATTTATTGAGTTTGATTTTGCTCATCAGAGTTTTGTAGTTTTATTCATATAGATCTCACACATATTTTGTTAGACTTTTAACCAAGCATTTCCTTTTGGGGGCACTAATACAAATGGTTGTATTTTTAATTTCAAATTCCACCTGTTCATTGCCGGTCTATAGGAAAGTGATAGACTGTTCTATATTAACCTTGAATCCTGCAACTTTTCTACAATAACTTATTAGTTCCAGGAGTTTTTTGTCTGTTCTTTCAGATTTTCTACATAGATGATTATGTCATCTACAAAGAAAGTTTTCTTAGGTCCTTCCCAATCAAAATACTTATTTCCTTCTCTTGTCTTATTCATTTTCTAGGAATTCCAGTATGATGTTGAAAAGGAATGGTGAGAGGGGATCTCCTTGCCTTGCTCCTGATCTTGGTGGGAAAAAAGCTTCTAGTTGCTCATCATTAAGCATGATGATAGCTGTAGTTTATTTGTAGACAGTTTTTATCAAGTTGAGGAAGTTCCCCTCTATTCCTAGTTTGCTGAGAGTTTTTCTCATGAATGGGAGCTGGATTTTCTCAAATAATTTTTCTGCATCTATAGACATGTTCACTTGATTTTCCGTTTTTAGCCTGTTGATGTGATGTATCGCAAGAATTGATTTTGTAAAATTGAATTAGTCTTAAACACCTGGGATAAATCCCACTCTACAGTTGTAGTGAGTTGTAGTCTATAAGTTTTTATATACGTTAGATTCTTTCTGCTAATATTCTATTGAGGATATTTGCACTTATGTTCATGAAAGATATTGGTCTTAGTTTTCTTTCCTTTTAATGCTTTGATTTTGGTATTAAGCTGGCATCAGAATGAGTTAGCAAGTCCTCCCTCTCCTTCTATCTCCTAGAAAAGACTGTAGAGAATTGGTATAATTTCTTTCTTAAATGTTTGTTAGAATTCACAGGTGAACCCATCTGGGCATGGCATTTTCTATTTTGGAAAAATATTAACTATTGATTCAATTTCTTTAATAAATTTAGGTCTATTCTGATTGTCTCTTCCTGTGTGAGTTTTGATAGATGGAGTCTTTCAAGGAATTGGTCCATTTCATCTAGGTTATCAAATTTGAGGACAGAGAATTCTTCATATTATTCCTTTATTAAGCATTGGTTCTATAAAGATGTCCCATTTTGTTTCTGATATTAGTAATTTGTGTTTTCTCTTTTCTTCTCAGTGTAGCTTATTGATTTTATTAATCTTTTCAGAGAACTAGCTTTCAGTTCTGCTGATTTTGTCCACTGATTTTCTGCTTTTCATTTCATTGATTTCTGCACTAATATTACTTTTCTTCTACTTACTTTGGAATTAATTTGTCTTTTCCTAATTTCCTAATATGAATGTTAGATTACTGATTAGATCTTTTTTCTTTTCTAATATATACATTAGAAGATATATATTTCCCTTTAAGTATTGCTTTTGCTGTACCCCAAAATTTTGATAAGTTGTGTTTTTGTTTGTGTTTAGTTCAACATATTATTAATTTCTCTTGAGATTTATTCTTTGACTGATGTGTTATTTAGAAATGCACCATTTAATCTCGAAGTACTTGGGGATTTTTTTAATCTTCCTATTATTGATTTCCAGTTTAATTCCACTGTGGTCTGAGAGCAGATGTATAATGTATAAAAACATTATATGTTGTTTTAAATTTGTTAAGCTGTGTTTTATGGCCCAGAACCTGACCTATCTTGATGAATGTTCCATGTGAACTTGCAAAGAACACGTTCTTTGGTACTGTTGTATACAGTAGTTGATTGATTGATGGTGGCATTGAGTTCAATTATGTCCTTACTGATTCTTCTGCCTACTGGATCTGCCCATTTCTAATAGAAGGGTGTTGATGCCTCCAACTTAGTAGTGGATTCACCCACTTCTCCCGGCAGTGCTATCATTTTTGCCTCATGTACTTTAAAGCTCTGTTGTTATGCATATAAATCAATATATAAATAATATATATAATAAAGGATTATTATGTCTTCTTGGAGAAATAACTCCTTTACGTAATATCCCCCTTTATCCCTGATTACTTTCTCTGAAGTCTGCTCCGTCTAAAATTAATATAACTACTCCCACCCATCTTTTGATTAGTATTAGCCTTGTATATCTTTCTCCATCCCTTTATTTTTAATCTATGTCTTTCTATTTAAAGTGGATACCTTGTAGATAACAGAGTTGGGTCTTCTTTTTTAACCCCATCTGACAATCTCTACCTTTAAATTGGTGTATTTAGACCACTGATGTTTAAAGTGATCATTGATATAGTTGGATTAACATCTACCATATTTGTTACTGTTTTCTGTTTGTGGCCCTTATTTTTTGTTTCTGTTCTTTTTCTGCCTTTTGTCATTTGAATTGAGCATTTCATACAATTCCTTTTTCCTCCTTTCTTAGTATGTCAGCAATACATTTTTTTTTACTTTTTTAGTGGTTGCCCTAGAGTTTGCAATATACAGTCACCACTTATCCAAGTCCACTTTCAAATAACACTATACCACTTCATAGGCAGTGCAAGTACCTTATGATAACAAAATATTCCTAATTCTTCCCTCCTTTCCCTTGTGTCATTGATGTCATTCAATTCTGTTAGGTAAATTAAGAAGAAAAATATAGGTTTTTCTTTTACCTTCACTTATTTATTTTCCAATGCTTTTCTTTTCTTTATGTAAATCTGAGTTTCTGTTCTCTATCATTTTCCTTTTCTCTGAGGAACTTCTTTTAACACTTTTGGAAGACAGTTCTACTGGCAACAAATTCCTTCAATGTTTGTCTGAGAAAGTCTTTATTACTCCTTTACTTTTAGATGATAATTTTAAGGAGTGGAGAATTCTAGGTTGGTGGTTTTTTTCTCTCAACACTTCAAAAATTTTACTCCACTCTTTTCTTGTTTGCATGATTTCTAAGGAGAAATTGGATATAATTCTTATCCTCTTTGCTCCTCTATAAAGTAAGGTGTTTTATCTCCTCTGGCTTTCTTCAAGGTTATTTCTCTTTGATTTTCTGCAGTTTGAATATCACATGTCTAGGTGTAGTTCATTTGGTATTTATCCTGCTTGGTATTCTCTGAGCTTCCTGGATCTGTAGTTTGGTGTCCGACATTAATTTCAAAAAATTGTCAGTCATGATTGCTTCAAATATTCTCTTCCTTTCTCACTTTCTTCTCTTTCTAGTATTCCCATTATATGTATGTTATTCTTTTTGTAGTTGTCCCATAGTTTTTGGAAATTCTGTTCTGTTTCTTTCCAGTCTTTTTTTTCTTTCTGCTTTTCAGTTTTGGAAGGTTCTATTGAGACATTCTCAAGCTCAGAGATTCTTCCCTCAGCTGTGTCTAGTCCAATAATGAGCCCAACAATATTTTTGATCTCTAGCATTTTTTAAATTTTTTCGTGGATTTTCCATCTTTCTGATTACACTGCTCATCTGTTTGCATGCTGTCTACTTTAACTGTTGGAACCCTTAGTACATCAATCATATTTGTTTTAAATTCCCTGTTCAATAATTCCAACATTTCTGACTCTGGTTCTGATGCTTACTCTGTCTATCCAAACTGTGTTTTTTATCTTCTATTGCGCCTTGCAGTTTTTTTTTTTTTTTTTTGATAACCATATTTGATGTATTGGGTAAAAAGAACTGCAGTAAATAGGCCTTTAGTAATGTGGTCATGCTGTTGGGGGAGGGGAAGCATTCTATAGTCCTATGATTAGGTCATGGTCAATTCATGAGTCTGTGCCTCTAGACTGCGAACTTCACAAGTGCTCTCAGTTCCCCACCATTAGGTGGGGTAGGATAGCTAGAGTGGACTAGAATGGGGTATATACCTTCCCCTGGGTAAGTTAGGCTCCAAAAAAACAGCTTAGGCTCTGGTAAAACAGATTCTCTGGAGTGCAGGCCTTGTTAAGAAGAACAGAATGTACTAGAGTATTTCAAATTGGTTACTTTTCCCCTTACTCTGCCAGAAGCAGGAGGGGATTCTTCTCAGCTATTCACTGTGAGAACCTGGTTGACCTCCTGTAAATAAAACTCACAAAAGTGGGAGGTGTCCCCATGACTGGGTCCCCCTGGAGTTTTTAGCTCTCAGACTTGTCCTCACTGGGTCTGCTGTAATTCATCAATTGTGATTTAGGTTTTCCTATCCTGGCTCTGCTTCCTATGGTGATTTCTGTTTATGGAATTTTGCTCCAGTAAGTCATGATTCTCTGTATCTGCCTTTTTATCTCTGCAATTTTGAGGAGAGCAGTTTGCCCTGTGATCTCATTTTTCTGATGGATCTAAGAAGAGTTGTTGATTTTCAGTTTGTTCAACTTTTCACTTGTTGTTAGGATACACTGAGAACCTCTAGACTCCTTATAAGCATGAGAAAGCAGAAGTTCCCAATATACTCTTTCTCAGGAGACCACAGGAGATGGTGCTCCACAACAATGAGGAGTAAAATGAGAAAAAGGAAGACATAAAATACAGAAAGAAGGATATCCTAACACAGGAGAGGAGTAAAGAGAATTACTAGGACAGTAGTGAAGAATAGTCTCAAGCTGATTGCTATGCAAGAGGAGGCAGAATGAGAAACCAGGTGAGAGACAAGATTGTGGTTCCTCAGGAGGGGTGACTACAAATGGAAAATAAAAGGTACATAAACATACAGATTAAGAATGAATAGAATCTCTTTGGAAGGTCTCAGGAGAAACTGTTTGCCCCTGGGAAGAAAGACTAAGGGACAGAGTTGACATGGGGACTTTATTCTTACCCTTGCCATGTGTACACTGTCTTTGTATTACCTATGGGAAAAAAAATCATGTAATATTTACATAGTATAATGTAATATGCAATATAAATGTTATACTCCCAAGAAATAGATGCTTACAACTAAGAGTTAACAATTTTGTTTCCTAACATATATTTAATACTTTCAACAAATCAGTCTGATGTTCTGGTGGTAATTAAGTTGCAGAACATTTAAAGCCCTAAAGACCTCAATCTGAAAACAACGTATGTGTATTATTACATTATAAAATATGATATCTGGCTGCTATTATGATAAACATAGAGATATTAATTTTCTCACATGTTAATTTGTTCTTATCTTTTTTTCTAACAGTAATTGAAAGCAATTTGAAAGCTGTACATTAAAATTCATAGCAAAAAAAAAACATAATAGCCATGTGAGATGTCTGGTACAGTGTCTAGTTTATGGCTATTCCTTGATAAAGTCCGGATACTTAGTGGTTATAACCTTAGATAGTTAACCATACAAATCAGGGTTTAAGAAGTAGCCAGAAGCTAATCAGTAATATCTAACTGTTGTGTAGAGTTCTGTATTCTCTGTAATGATATTGGGGGTAGCTCTGACAATGCGCAACATCTTCTCCCTCTACTTTCCCTTACACCCAATTTCCGTTAAGAAAAATAGAAGAAAAATTAGCAGTGAAATTAGAAGAATAAAGATAGAAAATGAAACAAAAAATTTAAAGTATAACAAAAGTTATTCTCAATTGTGACTATAAGAATAACAGATCTTCTCTTCTCATTTTGCAGTGTGCTGTAAACTGCACATAGTTGAAGTTTTCTTATTACATGTATTTTGTTTTTCTGTTCTTTTCTATAGAGCAAAGTGACTATTTAGTGTCTAATAACATAAGTAATAGTCTGTAATATACCTCCCATACTGTTCGACATTTTCCATGGATCATCACCCTGTAGCCAACCTCCTTCCCTGCCCTTTCTGCTGTACCATCCTCTCTGTTATGCTGCAGGACACTCAAACTCACTACAATAGGTTCCTCACCTCCTAGATCTGAAGGAATATTCACTGATTGCCATCACATCTACTGCTTTTCCCAACCACTACTTACTCTAGGGCTTAAAGGTAGGGTTAACATTCCAGATCCCTACTGCACTGCTTCCATGCAAAACCTTCTATCCTTCCAAAATTTGTGTCATCTGGCGAAATCTTTCAACCTTCGTAACATTATCATCTCTCACTACTTCGCAGGCTCTGCAGTTTTAGGCACATGGATCAGTCTTTATTTTTACTCCAACTATTGACATTATCCTGGCTGAATTCAAGGTCCACGTGCACAAACTTTCAAATACTCTAGCAGTTTCCTTGACCTTTATCTTCACTTGAAACAAATAATTTCTGTAATCAAACCTGGAAACATAACTTTATTTCTGTGGCTCCTCTAAAATTTTTAATTTCCACAACTCAGTTTCTGACCAGAACCTCCATCCATCATTTCTCTTAACCTCTCCTCACATTAAAGTTGCCCTTTTACCTCACTGAGGTGTCCAATTCTCTAAAACTTCCATTTGCTCTTGGTTAGAAAACTCCCATTTTCTTAGACTGCCCTTAATCAACCAGGAGACTATGGCGAAAGGCATGGGGAATTTTATTACTAGCCTCCCAACTACCTGATCTCTTGTCCCTCCATTAGATCTCCTTTATGAACTCCAACTACAAATTAATCATATAATCTGTTTATTTTCTGAATCTGTAGTTCATATTTTTGAGTTGTATAGTTTGAAGAAACAAATAACCTACAATTTTCATTATGAAAAAGCTTAACCCACTCCCTTCACCTTTCTTTGTCTTCCCCAGAGGCAATCATTTTTCCTTCTTTCAACTAACTATTCTAGTCCTCATCTCCACATTTAACAGTAAACTAATGCTGATTAATAAATACACAATCTCAGTGGCAGGTAGCAATAAACTTATTTCTCACACACACGGCTGTAGGATGGCTGAGATGACTGTCTTTCAGGCTGTAGGTTGGCTGTGGCAGCTCTGATTCAGGGGTCGTACTTTGCAGGCCAGGCTAGAGGGGCAGCAACCAACCAAAATATGCCTTCCTTTTGGTAATAGCAGAAGCATAAGAGAGAAAGCCCAACAACACAAGCACATTTAAGCTTCTGCCTGTATCACATCTGCTAAAATCCCAAAGCCAGCTAGGAGGCCAAATCCAGAATCAAGGAGAAAGGAAACATACTTCACTGTCCAGGAGGCCATGGCAAGGGTGCAAAAGTAGAACACCATAGCAGAAGACTGAAGAATCAGGATCAAATCATTTACTTATTACACCATATCTATAAATAACATAGTTTTGATGCTGCCTCTTAATTCTCTGAGTTGGCCATCATCTATGGAAGAATTTTGTCTTCTCTCCTCCCAACCTCACCACAATACATACTAACACTTCTCATTCTCCACTTCAGTATCACAATTTTGGTTGAATTGAGTGTTTACATCATCAACTATGTGAACACTAGTCAAAGCTAAGTCAAATATTATAACTTCTCTTCTACACAAGTCTTTGTTTTCCTTCTAATTAGAACTTATCTTTTAAATGTTTAGTTTTCTATATACTTATGACCAAACACTCAGCGAATTGTCTAAAATTACTCTGAAGATGTTCAGACACATAAGACATTACTTTAATATTTCTGAAGAAGCCACCCATGGAGTCTTCTGACCTTTTTTAACATACACTGTTTGCCCTCTGTCAGTCACACGGCTATCATCCTAAAAAACTCCCTATACCAGCACTCCTCTCTCTGCTGTCACGGATCTCCCATCTCCCACATCCCATGTAATCTTTCTTGATTGACTCCCTCATTTTTGTAGAACAAATCCTCTAACAGATTTCTGAGAGAGGGAGTATAAGAGCTAAGTTTTTAAAGCACTTTTTGCTGCATTATATCTTTTTTTCTTCTCCTTTATTTTCTCCCTTTTGGAAACTTCTTGAGTTTTCACTCTCTCTTATTAGACTTCTAATTTTCTTTTCTTTCCTATATTTTATTTCTTTGTCCTTTGTGGGGAGGGTTCCACAGATTTATTTTTAACCCCAGATCTTTTTTTAATTCTCCAAATGTTTATTTTTTTAGCATTCTGATCTTGTTTCATGTTTGCAATAACTTTTATCTCTGTAATGATATTAACAGTAACTTTTGTGTGTGTGTGAGGAAGATTCACCCTGAGCTAACATCTGTGCCACTCTTCCCCTACTTTGTATGTGGCTGATGAGTGAAGTAGGTCCACACCCGGGATCCAAACCCACAAACCCCAGGCTGCTGAAGCAGAGCACGCGGAACTTCAACCACTCTGCCAAAGGGCCCGCCCCAAGAGTAACTTTCCCTGCATAATTGCTGCTTCCTGAATATTACTCTTTACTGTATGTTTTGGGTTTCTACCACAGTAAATGCGTGCTTCAGATGGTGTGATAATACTTCTTGTCAGCTTATATTTAAGAATGGAAGATTAAAAAGCTATTAAGCAATGAGTGCAGGGGTGGGGTTTGTGAACAGTGAGCTCCACTGTAGGGTGATGGGGTTGAGATGTTTACCAGGGAACCTCTGAGGTTTTTTTAAGCTTTCTTCTTAGACTAGACAGAGTCCTCAAACAAAACTTTTCCAATCTCCAGCCAGGAAGGAAAGCCAAGCCACCAGGATACAGGCTGCTGAGTGGGAAAAGAGGCCATTGCCTTCCCCATTTGGCAGGCAGTATGCACATGGTCTGCTAGTCACAATTTTGGGCAAAGCACTCAAGCCCTGACTACACTCCATGTTCTCCCCAGACACAGGGAGCGCGCTTCAGATCCACCTGCCTGTATGTGTGGGGGCAGGGGGGTGGTCACAGAGTAGGAAGGTGATTTAGAGATCAGACTGCTTCTTAAATAGCTTTCAGCAAACTCTATTTTGTCTCCCCTTGCTCAGTTTCAGAGGTACCTGGTGGTATCAGGTCCTGAACTCTTAGGAAATTCTACAGCAAACAATTTTAATTCTTAGCTGTACCTCCAACTTGCTTATAATTCCGCCTTCTCAGATCTACTGAGTCAGCTACTATTCGTTCACCTGCTTTCCAGCTAGTTGTTTGCCATTGTCACCTCTCCTATTCTCCTTGTTCTTGTGGGTTTATGTTGTTTTTAATCCCTTGCTGGTAGCTTTAGTGAGGTTTGAGTAGTGAGCAAAATTAGATAAATATTCAGTCAGTTATCTTTACCCAGAAACAAGAGTATGTGTACTCTAATTAGATAAATATTCCAAATTGTCTTCCATAAAGGTGGTTTCAATTTATATTCCCATAAACAAAGTAAGAGAATGTAGCAGAGTTGTTAACATGAGGTAAATGAATAGGACTCAGAGGGATTGAAAAAACCTTTGAGAAAATATTTTGTGTATAATGTGATTATTTTTCTGGGAAGGGATTCCATAAATTTCAGAGCTTTAATAGCACACACACAAAGTCAGAAACCATTGGTTTATGGTAATCATGTAATGGTCCATGGCTACAAATAATCTGATTACATATCCTTCCAGTCTTAACATCATTACAATATTATTTCTGCAAGGCAGCCTGGGAAGTTTGCCCAACAAAGAACAATATATACCTTAGAAAAAACTAAATCAAAGGCATGCATGCACAGGTTTCTCTCTGCAGTCATAGCTCCATGCTCAGAATGTTTCAAGTAGAAACAAAATAGGCTATCTCACAATTAGATAAACAATGAACACCTGCATTCAATTTATCTGAAAATCAAACTTGAAGAATTTTGCATACATTTACACTGTTTGAATTATGCAATGTATTTTAGAATTCCATGAGAGACTGTTATCCAAGAAGCTTTGTTCTTAAAATATATCAGATCATTTTATGAGTAAATAAACTTAATATATAAGGCTAATGATATACATGCAACCCTCACTCTTTAGGAAACAAAGTACAAATGATCTGGCTAAGAACAAGATTTCTTTGGGTACAAACTTTTAAATGAATTGGCAAAGAATTACATTCACAAGAGGCTTTCAAACACCTATCAGTTGAAAAAAATGAACAACTACCAGTTTATTCACATTTTTGCCAGCTCTACCCAATGAAAAAACATTGTGAACATAGAGACAAATACCATCAATATCTATCATTTAAACATTAGTTAGAAGATTATGTTTCCTATTCTGCATCCAGATAATTAGCAGGAAAAAGTAACATGGGAAAATGAATTTCACCAGTAATTCTAAAACTGAATTTTTAACAATTTCTGTTGAACTTCACAATCAAATATTGTTAAGCACTATTAAAAACTAAGAATTTCACTGGAATATTTTATTCTTCTCTCTTAAACATCCTTTGAAAAAGTAAACCAATCAAAAGTTAGCAATAAAATTATGAAGAAATTAAGATATTGCCCAGAAACACAATGAGTAGACATATCACACATGAGGTATCTAACTCCAATGTAAACTGAGGGAAAAAATGAAACTCTATATCACTATCCACTCCCAGAGATAAGAAGCCTTTAATTCATGCAGCGAGAACTGTCACAAGGCTGCTGCTATGATTTAATCAAGAGATCATGAGGATGTTAAATACATCCAGGAAACAGAGACAAGGGAGGACCCAAAGCCAGAAGTCACTTTAGTAGCAACAGGACTGGTGACATTACCACCCAGGTTGGAATACGTAGGAAGAAAAGAGCAGGTCTATTGGTTAGGATAAAGTCATCAATTAAATTTAACTTACCTGTGAGGCATCTGGTAAAATACTTATAAGTAGTTGTAAATATATGCCCAATATTTATGGGAGAAATAGGAAACACTAATGATCAGAAAAGTTGGGAAACATCTATCCCTTTACCAAGCAAGTATTTACGGAAAATTTCTCAGGCAATATACTAAGCACTGACAATGAGTAAAGCTCGAAAAACCATACTAGCAAGTGTAACACAAGATAACAGCCATAACGGAGGATGTTCATAGACTAGCAGAACTGAAGAGAAGCACCAATGATTTTAGATCACCTTTTTTCTTAATTGACACACTACAAACTGCACAAAATTTAAACTGAGTTCAGTACAAGCAATTAACACTATAACAATACAGCCCTAGTCAGACATTATCTCAAGTCTTTTATTGACCAATAGTTTCAAAATTATTTTCCCACCTTCTGTACAACTTTCCCAGTAGCCTCTTGCTGACCCACTCCTTATACCAATGTTTAGTACTTTCTGCCTTTTCTCTCTCATATTTCACATGATATTTTCAAATCATGCAAGTCATTCAAGTCAATCTAGTTCCCTAGTATCAACTCTTGCCTCAAACATTATCTATGAAACTCTTTCTATTTTATCTATGAAACTCTGTGACTCCTTTGCTTCATGAACACGTCTTCTTTCTTCTCTACAGTCTATGTCCTTCAATCATGATGCAAGTCGTAACCAAGAGAGTGGGAATTAAATGTGCCTCAACACTAGGTCATCAAGGTGAATACTAACCAAAGAAAGCTATTTGGCAATAAAACAGAACAAAAGACTGGTATGTGCAACAACATGGATGAATCTCAAAACCATTACGATTAAGTGTAAGAAGCCAGACACAAAAGCTTACATACCTATGACTCTATTTATATGACATTCTAGGAAAGGGGAAAATATAAGAACAGAAAACAGATCAATGGGGAAAGGGAACTTACTGCAAGTTTGGCCATGTGATTTGCTTCATGCAATAGAACGAGGCAGAAATGACAGTATACCAGTTGCAAATCTAAGCTTAAGAAATCTTGTGTGTTTCCACTCTCATACCTCTGCCATATCAATGAGAAGAACATGCCTGGATGGACTGCTGGTCAAATAAGGATGAAAAAAGAATGGAGCAGATCTATCCAGCGTACAAACACTTGCAGTGTAAAGAAGATCTGCCTGGCCAAGTCCATCCAAGATCAGCAGAGCCCCAGGTAAGCCACAGATCCATAAGCATAAATTGATTATTATTGGGCTACTGTCTTCTTGGATGGTTAATTACACACCATTTGTGTAGCAATAGCAAACTGATGTAACTGTCGAAACAGTTGTTTGAAATTAGCCAAAAACTAGGAGGAATTCAACGAATAAAGAATCTATATTGGGCTGGCCCCGTGGCCGAGTGGTTGAGCTCGCGCGCTCCGCTGCAGGCGGCCCAGTGTTTCATTGGTTCGAATCCTGGGCGCGGACATGGCACTGCTCGTCGAGCCACACTGAGGCGGCGTCCCACATGCCACAACTAGAAAGACCCACAACAAAGAATATACAACTATGTACCGGGGGGCTTTGGGGAGAAAAAGGAAAAAAATAAAATCTTAAAAAAAAAAAAAAAAAGAATCTATAGTATACTAAAGTAACTTGAAGAAATAAACTACAAATATGTGCAACAATAGAAACAAATCTCAAAAACGCTGTACTAAAAAGCAAGTCAGAGACAAATACTACCAGTATGATTCTATTCATAAAAACATTCAAAATCAAGCAATTTTAGAATCATCTACATATGTGTTAGGACTATGGAGGAAGGAACGAAAATTATTAACACAAAATTAAAGAAAATAATAGGAGGAAAGACGATACAATTAGGAACAGGAATGCAAACAGCAAGGATGTCAAATAATGAATTGGCAGCATTCTCTCTTACAAGCTGGATGATGAAGACATAAAATTAAACACCTATTATCTGTCTTTAAATGAATCTATCAAATGTATATAATATATGCTAAGGAATATACTATATCAAACATGCATATTAACACATACATACACACAAGTCTTGCTGAGCAGAAAATGGACTAAGGCCTGCATGACCCTCCCTCACCAGCAGAGAGCAAAGCTGTGGTCCCTGGGCAGGATAAACTCCATAGCACAGACAGTTGCAGACTGGTGAGGAACTAAGGAACTATTTAGCAGGATTGTCTGGGGATACTGGAAAGTTAGCCGAGAACACCTGGATTGCAATATTTCTTCTGTAATAGGTAACATCCTATTCTGAGAAATTTAATAACTCTCCTTAGTGACAAGAAGTTGAGATCATCCCATTTGTTGTCAACAAGCATAAAACAACTGAAAACATAGCTCAATAGAGGCCACTACAGAAGCACCTTCTCTGTACATTCTCTGGATTCCACCATGGACCAGCAGAGCATGCCATGAGCAAACACCAACTCCCCTGTGCCATTACACCTGACTTTGGGTGCCAGCCTTTGATGTACTTAGACCCTTATGTTCAAGAAATTACCCTGGCCCTTGTCAGGGTGCAGATGGAGGTAAATGGTGCACCACTATTAACAAGGTCCAGAGAGAAAGTACACTCTTCTACACACAATCACTGACCTCATCATCCTTATGTAATCAGTCCATAACAACTGAGTTATAGAACACACTGAGAATTCTAATTTTCTGCTTCTCGTTTTTCTCTCAATAGTGAAAATACCAGAAACAATGAGAGGATTTCAATCTTTCCCTGAATTTATCTGCTTTTGTGTCCATGATCAGGACATCATCAAATGAGATACTGTACTTGAAAATTTTTTGAAGTTGGGTATACTATAGATATTGGGTGCTTGTCCTGCCCTCACACTTTTTTTAGAGGAAAAGCTCAATCTACAGTCCCTGATAAGGAAGCATCAGCCTTGTTTTATTTCCTGTCATTCTCTCCCTTCCCACTCCACAGATTCTGCTGATTGGTACACCGGTGGGGAGCTATCCCCAGGGCAGTGAATCCGCTAGATGATCATGGCTTATAAACTGGGTGAACTGGCTGAGGAGGAAAGCAGAGTAAATCTGGTTCTATACGCAAGGAATTTGAACTAGAACATAATGAAAGAATTTGCAAGTTAGGAGAGGAAATCAACCCTTCAATGTCATGCTCTCCTCTTGGAGCTGAAGAGCCATGGCAACTAAAGCTGAAATTACAGGGAAACAGAAATCATAAATTAAGCAGATTAGTAGAAAAAAAATAATGAATTACTCATAAAGAAGCAAAAACCCTAAAAATAACTGAGGTCTCAACAACTCACCAATTATCAACCAATTATATTTTTCTAATAACTTACATGTCTTTTGTGGAAAAATTCGAGTCTCTCTTCTTTGGAAACACAAGAGCTAGTCAAAGAGATTTGGTAGACATTGGAAAGTCCCAGAAACAATAAGAATTCTCAATAGAGGCAGTTATCTCAAAATTCTCCTGAAGGAGTGATGACTATAAAACTGTAACAGCACTGCTGATGATCACTTGTAAAGATGGCAAATTATCCAAAAGCCTTTTCCAAACCAAAGTGACAAGAAACTATCAGACTAAATAAACTCTGCAAGAATGCTACCTAAGTACCCCTTTCACAATTCATTTGAAGTCTCCAGAGTCTCAGCTCATCACCAGCATGAACACTGACAGAATCTTCTACTATGCATAATAATGATTTTAGGATACCCTGTATTATCAGATGTTCAAAGGATTCCATTTTTAACTTTAAAGTAAAACTTGTACAATACAATATACCTACCATACAACCAACATCCAAAGGAATGGTACTTACTCCTTTTACAGCAATATTTTGATAATATATAGTGGACTTAGCAATATACTAGGTAAGTGATAGTCTGTCCAAAAACTTAAAAATTTCATCTTTATGCTCAAAAATCATGGTCTAATAATACTCTTTCATAACAAAGATTAAAATATGTTTTAACATACTAAAATATGTCTTAAGTAAAAAAAAAAAAAAGTTCAGTGACAACTCTAAAGACAAAACATAGGACTCTTACCCACCCCCAGCTCTCAATCCTCTGAAAGAACTGCATTGCCTCCCTGATTGATGATTATTATTTCCTGAGTGTTGACATTTATTCTCTGCTATTCAATGTAAGCAAAAATACACTCCCTTTCCCAAAGGATTATCATGATATTAAACAGCCATCTAACAGAAACAGGCCTAGATTAAGTACAAAAAAAAACAGGAAAAGAAAAAGCTCTCTGATTAGTTTTCATTGTGAAATTATCAAGAGTAGGAAACATATGTAGATATTATAGAAGGAAATCCCTCTTAAAATGTGGATGTCAGGAGATCAAGATAGATCATCTGTCCTACAAAGCCAGTAACAGAGGTACTGTTTCTCCTGGGAATCTTCACACGAGGAGAAGATTTAATAGCCATCAAGTCCATTAGGAGTTAAAATTATCTTAATTTGTAGGCATTGGGACCACAAAAAAGCTGGAGCAATATTCCTGGGAAAAAGTGATTAATCTATGTTAAATACATTTAATCAGTTCTGCATGTGTTATGTTTTGAGGTTAAAAGAGAGAGAGAGAGAGTTCCAATACATAAGTAACAGTTCTTGCCAAAGCTTGGGGTGTTCAAGTTGTGTAATTTTTTTTCCAAGAAAGTATAATGCTTATGAAAGATCTCGGGGGTGATTACACTGGAGACTAGAAGCTCTCTCTCAATCAATCAAATGTATAGCAAAAAGGTAAAACAAACTTCCTCCCCAAAGTAACTCCAAATTGGACAAATTTGGGATCAATTTTGTCTTGTGCCTGAAAACTACCAAATTACAAAAATGCTATCACATTTGTCCCAGACAGTGCCATTTCTGGTTGTTTCACTGCTATATCAAAGAAAAAATAGGAGTTTGAATCTTGCTGTCTTTCCAGGTTAAAATAGAGTAAAAATCAGTGCCCTGGAATAAGACATTCTAGTTTATTTTCATGTTTTAATTTTGTCCCATTTTTCCTAGAAGAGTAAAAATATTTCATAGGATCCTTTCATCATCCACCTCAAAGAAATAGCAGTTCTTTTACTTTCTTCTTTCCCAAGAATGGGAAGTTTTCCAATCCACTCCAGATCAACCTGATTATCTTCAAGTAGATCTCAACCTTGGGGAAAGGCGAAGGAAGGTGGCCAGGACTGAAGGGTATCAGGTAACAAGCACCCTTAACACTTTTGTTCAGAGTGCATCTTGCAGCACAGACAGAAACGTAGTAACTCCAAGGGAATAGCCTTCAGAGAGATTCATATGCTCTCCCCAGAGTGAAATACTCTTTCATTCATACATTCAATTCATTAAAAATGTTTCTAAGTTAAATGGTAGTTTTTTCTTAATACTTATGCTGTTAAGAAAATGTATACATCAATACAGGCACTAGGAGCCAGCCCCGTGGCCAAGTGGTTAAGGTCGCACACTCTGCTTTGGCGGCCCAGGGTTTCACCGATTCGAATCCTGGGTGTGGATATGGTACTGCTGATCAAGCCATGCTGAGGGGGCATTCCACATGCCACAGCTAGAAGGACCCACAACTAAAAATATACAACTTTGTACCGGGGGGCTTTAGGAGAAAAAGGAAAAATAAAATCTTAAGAAAAAAAAATACAGGCACTAAGGTAGAAGCGGGGCTCCTTGGTTCAGCAATAAATATGCAATATGTACACACTCCCCCTTTCTTTGCACAGAAATGGAAATTCACCACACCTGGCCCAGATGTCTTCCCTATCATTGACTTGCTACACAATGCTAGGCCATATTCACCACCACACATTGCCTCTGCCTAAGGCTAAGAAACTCTGCATAATTTTAGTCTTTTCCTCTTGGTTCTCCATAAAATTCAGATTAAAGCAACTTCCTGTTTTAACTTATCCTCTCATTATATCTAATATTTTTAAAACCCACATATGTGTTTCACCTTACAGGTAAGTGACATTAATGAACAACTGTCCACTCACTGTCTTAGAACCTTTATGGAGAGAAAATATCTTCCAATTTTTCCAGGATACTTTTAGAGATTTCTTTATGGTTTCTCCTCCATTGCTTGTTCCTTTATATTATTTATTCAGTCTCTGGAAAGATTCAAGAACCCTGCCTTAATTTTTAATTAAAGGATGTATATATCTTGGATGTTTCATTGTGGAAATACATTTATTAAATACAGAACACTCTAAGTATTGGACTACATTCAAAAGACCACCAGTCTTTCTTCAAATTTTAAGTTAAAAACACTACATAGCACTACAGTTAGATTAAACCATAATGCTCTTGCACATGAATTCGTAAGTTGCTGCTTTGTTTATAAGAACCACAGATAAAGAGCTCCCTACCTCTAGTTTTCATAATGGAATACTTACTATGTTTTGAGAGGAAGAACGTATGGTAATTTGGGGTTATTTTTAACACATTGGTCTGCCAACCACCAAACAACACAGTGTACACTTCAGGCCATAGGAGGAAAAGTGGGTCCCTTACCAGTGGGCTTCTGGATAGCCTGTATGCAACAGTGGACTTAAATCATCAAAACAATTAAAACACACTATTAACCCCACTGTGGCAAACTTCATAAAAACTAGAAATCTAGCCAAAAACTTTGTTATTGACAAATGTATGTAAGGTGTAACTTTAAAAATAAGTTTTTTACCCCACAGAGTTTTAATCACTGATTATATTCATGAGTCAGGTCAGGCTTACTCAAGACCCCATGCTAAAACGAATTTAGCACTGGCAATAGTTAGGAGCTTGTTAAACGATTTATTCTTTTACAGACTACCTTATGGCTAGCATTTCTACCTGTGCCTGACAAAAACAGAAAGAAATTTTGATAAGAGGTCCCCCCTTGAAGAAATAGCTCATTTTCAAATTATATTCCAAAAATATCAGATTCTTGCTAACATTCAGTGTAAATCATATGGCTCCGGAAACCACAAAATACGTCACCCTCTGGATTATCTAGGAATAGTTTATCTGCAGCAATTTTTAACCTAAAACTACTTACAGGGTTCAATCAGGCCCTCCACTCTCCTTAGACAGGGTACACTCAAGTAATACTCAATTAAGATAAACAATTAAGAAATACGTTTACTTTAACCTGAATGAGTTAACTTATACATATGTGGAAAACTAACTCCTAAGAGGTATTGCTTGAGACTGTGCCTAATCTTTTCTTCTCATCTGTAAACTCATAGTTAGGTTACAAACATACGAGCCATCCTAGGTACAGGCACGGAAGAAATGTCTGGGACTCTATGGTCAGATTAGGCCTTAAATTATGTATTTTCATAAAGAATCTCTTTAGTTAATAAGAACAAAAGGCCTAAATAAAACGTAATTCTCATTTGGTTACAATCACAAAAGACATAAAATGGAAAAGTTTCCAGAAACCACGATGTCAACCACAAGTAAAAGGAATACTGCATTAAGCTCTGTGGGACTTTCAGATCAGATTAGACCAGAAAACGTTCCTGCTTGTTTCAAAAATTCTCCATAGCTTCCCCTGAAGTTACCAATAAAGAAAAGGTAAAGCTAACTCACCAACAATTAGGAGCTGAAAATCATAGTACTTCTTTTTCCTAGCTTTCTTTCTTGTAAGTGATAAATTCTGTGAAACCAATATCACCTTAAAGATCACAATAAAATACACTCATCCATCACACACACATACATACACACACAACTTAACTGCCATATGTAAGCAACTGTGCAAAGCAATAAGAACCATTTCATTGCACTCTGGAAGTTCTAAGGCACGTACAGAGTTTTCTAATTTTGTAAATTTGTCAACACCTCATTATTATCCACACTATTTATATAACATGGCTTAGCAAAAATCAGATTACTATTCTCCAGGATATTTAAAACAAGACTGCTTTTATCTTTACTTGCCACTACCCCTCACCTATCCATATTTCCCCTTTACCTTTAATTGAAATGCAAAGTTTAAATAAATAAGTGAATAAAATTGTCTACAAGTCCATCAGTTTCTTGTGTAGAGGTACACTCACTTCTTAGGGTGTCATATGAGTGATCCACAGAAAGTGTTCCTTATGCAAGTAAGTTTGGGACATGCTAGCTTAAATTTCAGCAACTTTATTTCAGAGACTTTAATTTGCTAATATGCATTTTGAATATTCAAATAGAAGATATTACGTCTAGTATTTCCCAAATATATTTCACCATGAGACCTTTTCCCAAAACTTAGTAATATATTCAGGATAGATATGTTCCATTTTGAATAAACTGTGTTCCATTTTGAATAATGTTCCACGGAACACAGTTTGGAAAATTATGACTTAACCCATCCTAGCTTAGCTTTTCAACATCTTTTCTGTAGAATATGCTCACAGTCTGTCTTCCTCTCCCAGTTTTTCTCCATTTCCCTGTTTCTGAGTCTGTGTTCTATTTCTATCAGTCTCTCTCTGTCTTTATCTCTGTCTGTCCCTGTCTCTTTCTCCTCTTTCTCTCTCCTCCTTTCTCATCTCTGTCTCTCTCTCAGTCTCTGTTTTACTTTGTCTCTCTCCATCATTTTGTCTCTGTTTCTCTCTCTTCCCCTCCCTCTGCCTCTATTTCTCTCTCTCTTTCTACCCCTCCCTCCTTCTCTTCTTTTCTCTTTCTCACCCACATACATACACCTTTCAAAAATCTAATCATTGGTTTTCATGGCAACCATAGCATCTATATATTAATAATGAGCCCATATTTAATAAGCAAGATTTTGATTATATATCCTAAAAATTTGCTTTCAACTCAATAGATCAATGAAAGCATGTACTTTGTTTTATTTTTGTTTTAGTCATTGATGTTACTGTTTCCAGAAACATCTCTTAAATAAAAGCTTAAACATTCTGTCTATTTAATTGTAGAGGGAATCAAACCACTAATTCCATTTAATGTGAAAATGATCTACTAGTCTAATAAGAAAAATATGCTAAATTAACAAATCAGGCAAATCATATATACTTAAGGGTAATTAAAAGGTCAAAGCAGGCACAAATATTTATTTTAACCTGTTCAATGAACTAAAGGAAACCATGTCTAAAGAGCCAAAACAGTACAAGAAAGTTGCCTCACCAATTAGAGGATATTAATAGAGGGATAGAAATTATTTAAAAGAACTAGATAGAAATTCTGTAGTTGAAAAGTATAACAGAAATGAAAAATTCACTGGACAGGCACAACAGTACGCTTGAAGACTCAGAAGAAAGAACTGGCATATTGAAGAGAGGTCAACTGAGATTATCCTATCTGAGGAACCCAAAGGAAAAAAGAATAAATGGAGCCTCAGAGACCTGTGGGACGTGACCAGGCATACCAAAGTATGCATAATGAAAGAACCACCCAGAAGGAAAAGAGAGAAAGGGGCAGAAAGAATTTTTAAACAAGCAATGGCTGAAAACCTCCCAAATTCGATGAAAAACATTGATCTATATATTGAAGAAGCTCATTGAACTCCAAGTAGAATAAACATAAAGAGATCTACATCTGGATGCAGAATAGTCAGAGTGGCAAAAACCAAAGACAAAGAGAATTTTGAAAGCAGCAACAGAGAAAAAATTATGCACAAGATTCACTAGCAAGATTAACAGCTAATTTTTCAATAAAAACTATGGAGGCCTAAAGGCAGTGGGAGAACATATTCAAGGTGCTGAAACAAAAAGATTGTCAACCAAGAATTCTATATCCAAAAAAATAATCCTTCAAAAATGAAGTAGAAATTAAGACATTCCCAGGTAAGCAAAAACTGATAGAATGTTTTGCTGGCCAGCATGATTAACAAGAAATACCAAAGGGATTTCTTGAAGATAAAATGAAAGGACACTAGACAGCAACCTGAATCTACATAAATAAAGAGGACCAGTAAAATTAACTACATACACAGGTAAGTATAAAAGACATATAAATGTATTCTTGGTTTAACTTTCTTCCTCCCTCTTATTTAAAAGACAATTGCAAAGAACAGTAATTATAAATGAGTATTGAAGGGTATACAATGTATAAAGATGCAATTTGTATGACAATATAGCACAAAGAGAGTACAGAGAACCCAATATTGTGGAATCTTGTAATGTTTAAGAAGAAAATGTGGATTTTAATGCTAAAACAATTTCGATTAAAAAATATATAGGATAGACAGATGCATCTGCAGTCAGTACCCAACCTTCAAGCCACCAGTTTGGGAACTCTGCTGCAATGTCACTCTTAGTCCTAAAAGATTTATAAAATATGTAGAATTTCCCATTTTATATATAGAAAGTTCACTCTTTAAAAGTATAAGCAGTCTGCTGCTGGAGTGGAACATTTACTCAGGTTATTTCCTCCAGAATCCAAATGATTGCCCTTAATCCTTGTGTCATTAAGATATAAAAGTTTTGTTTACTCATTGCTAAGTTCACTTCTTTATAAAAACACTATTTTTCAAATAAAGGCCTTCATTGCATGTGTAAGTGTTCTAATGTGTTATTTACTAAATGCATGTATAAATGGCCACACCAAAATAAGATACACTAGAGAAAATAATTTCAACTAAAAATATAAACCTATATCCATCATTTCTTCCAGGTTTTTTATTCTTATACGGGATGAAAAATATTTTTACTGAGTGGCTATTATCTGCCAGGCACCAGGCTCAGCACTGGGGCCAACAGGGAACAAGACAAAGTCCCTGCCTTCCTGGACTACATACTATAGGGGGAGAAAGGTAACAAACAAGTAAACAACAAACCAAAGAGGTAATTACAGATGAAAATAAGTACTATCAAGAAAATAGAAAAGGGAAATAGAAAATCAGGAGAAAGCATAGCTAGGGAGGCTTACTAGAAGCTGATACTTAAGCTGTGATCTAAAGGGTGAAATTAAGCCAGAGCAAAAGAAAATGAAGTTGTGTCAGTTGAGAAAAATGTATACGGCCAGTCAGGCTGGTATTGCTGCTAAAACCACAAGAATGCTACAGGTTTAGCACCTAATTTTTTTCATGCCAGAAAGTTCATGGCAAGAGGAAAAGAAAAAGGAAACAGGTTAAGAAAAAGTAAAAGAAGAAGTATGGCAGAAGCAACATCTAGAATTTGTTGACTACAGAAAAAGATTGAAATATTGGTCATAACTTTTTCATTTCCCCATAGAACGATACACGCACACCCTTGCCACCCCCTCATAAATGTGCTTACTGTACTAAGCATCAGTGCTTACTGCACTGATGTTGGGACTGGTCACATGGCTCGCTTTGTCCAATGGAATGTGAGTGGAAGCGGCAATGTGTTCGTTCCATGCCTATTCCTTATGAAAAAATTCACATCTTTCCACTTATTCAACTTTCCACTGTTTTCTTATCATTTCTGCCATTGCAGTAAGAACTTCCCCAAGGTAGCTGCTGCCCCTTCAGCCTGGGCTCCAGCAAACACACATTGAGCAAACCTGAGCACAGCCCTCAGCAAGGAGCTACTCATAATAAGACCAGCCATAATGAGAGCCACCCAGTCAACCCCAGCCTATATCAACCAACACCCAGCCAACCTGCAAACAGATGAGCAAGAATAAATGATTGTTGTTTCATGCCATAGAGTTTTAGGAAGATTTGTACATAATAACAGCTGACAAAGACTTCTAGTATCAAACACTATACATGGGTTAGCTCATCCAAACCTTGAGATAGATACTACTTTTAGACTTGTTTGATAGATAAGGAAACTGAGATTGACAGGTTAAATAACCTGCTTACAGTCACACAGTTAATAAGCGGGAGAAGCAAGAATCAAACCCAATCAGTGTAATTTCAAAGTCCTGTTGTTCTTTATCACTGTGATAATCTCCCTCCTCCTAGTTGGTTGCAGTCTGCTAACAATAGCATCATTAAGTATATCCTTGTCCTATTTGAGTCTAGCATCTATGGATGTGAATTATAAAAAATTAACTAGGAACGCTAATTTGTGTTTGCAGATTTGTTTTTGTTGTTGTTTCTTCACTCAGGATCTAGTTTACCTGGGTGCAAACTAAACAGTGCTACCAAGCCTTGATACCACCTTAAATAGTATCACTGTTTTATCTTCGAGAAAATGTAGAGTCAAGAAGCAAGCAGCCACACCAGAAAAAAAATGTGTAATTTTACTATTTATCAATTAAATTAGATAAGAAAATTAAAAAAAAAATTCCTTTCAGTTTTCACAAAAATGTCTACTGAAAATAATATATTAGTGTGAGATGACATAAGCATACAATTTGAAAGTGACAACATCCTCTTGGAAAAGAAAATATGACAAGAATGTTCTTTTAAGAAATAAAACTAAATTTAATAAATTCCTTCATCTGAATCAAAAAAGCCATGGAAGTATAAAAAGTAAAATTTACTTAAAATGCAGTCCTCAATGTATAGCTCAGCTTTTTTCACATAATATTATGCTGCTTTATATACCATTAAGAGATGACATAAGATGATGATTTGTAATAGGGTTGAAAACAAAGGGCATGTATGCATTCCACAATCCATCAGAATTAGGTATGCAGTAAGTAGACTAGCCTGCTTCTACTGAAAGGAAAAAAGTCTGTGACTTCCTGAATACTCTTGATTCCACTTAATATTTTGTGGTAGAAAACACATAGACTGAACAAAATAATGTAACCTATCTTTATCAGCCCAAAGAGGCTTTGGACATTTACTCTTTTTCTTTTCTTTTCTTTTCTTTTTTTAACTCACAAAGAAACTTGAGATTACCTTAAGAGAAAAAAGTCTGGCCAAAGCATTTTAGAATATTTAGTTATTCTCAGCAATGGATGAAATAAAATTTTTCTTTGCGGTTTTCTTGTTACTCTAAAGACTATTATGGCTATGAAAAGGGTGTGTTTCCAAGAAAGGAATTCAGTGTCATTAAACACATAAGTTTAATAGGATGCTTCCTGAACCTCCTCCCTGAACTATAGCCATGAGAAAATAATGGAGTTAGTCATCCTATTTCTTTCTTCTATTTCAAATACATTTATTCTCCTAAAGCATGTATATCAAAAACATACTCAACATTAGGACTAAACCACAAAGTTAAACCAAAAAGATGAAAACCACACAGATAAAAAGACAATATGCTAATAAAAATGCACTGCTGAACATACTCCCAACTAACCAGCTAAGGAAATGGTCTCTAGTCTTTTCATCCTGGGTTACAAATCTTATTAAAAAGATATTTGTATAAGTAATTAAACCTTTTTTAGGCAAGTATCATCAAAATGTATTGAAATAAAGCAGATCATTGTTGTAAGAATCAGTTTCAGGAAATGTAACAGGTATTGTAATCAGACTGCAGTTTTTATCTTGTTTTTGGCATTTAAGAGATATAGACCCTGTGCAAGTGCCCTGACTTTCAACTGCAAAATGGGCACATCACCTACCAGCTACCTGCCTTTCATCGAGTGGGTACTCAAGGAACTAGTCTGCCTCTTCCTTTGCATTAACTGAAAATTACACATTAATTTAACAAAGGAAGTGTATCCTGGAGTGAGGCCAAAGAGGACATTTTAAATCAGTTTCAAGCTAACCAACAGTCTTAAAAAGACATGTTTACTCCTCCTGGGTCAATCCCCACTCTATACAAACTCCCAACTCACCACAGCAGTCAAAATGCCTTCTTAAAGTGGAAGCTTAGACACAGACTCCCAAATGAGAACTGCAGCCAAAGCAAAGGGCATGTAGCTCTGAACAGTAATAGGGACTCATCCCTTTTGTTCAATAAATAATACATTCTAATTTTTAATTGCTATGTATAAATTTTAAAGGAAGAAATATATCATTGAACAGAAATACGTTGTGGCTAAATACGTTTTAATTCTATAAGCTAAAGGATTATTACTGGAGCTTTGCACACAAAGGCCAGTATTTTTGCCACTGTAATGAACGTTCTGTTTTTCCTCCCCTCCCATTACTAACTTAAGTCTGAAATCTCAAAGCAATTGTTTCTTCTCTAACAATTTTAAATAGCCTTGTAGTGATTCATCTGGTAAATGTCTTTACCACTATAACTCCTCACATACTTTAAACTGCATCATTCCAGCAGTTCAGTCTGGGCTACATTAATATCTCATGCCTATTTATGCTCATGTAACCAACCAAATGACCATGGGATGTCTTTTCAATCTCTACTCAGTTTTTTTCAGATAATCATTGCCTTACTCAGCCCTTTACCTGTTTCTGAATCATAAAATCAGAGGTAGGAAGAATTTTAGAGATAATCTAGTCCACATCCTTCATTTACAGGTGTGAATATGAGCTCAGAGAAATTAAAGGCTGTGCCCATTATTCTTCAAAGGTCACTGAGCTAGAAATAAAATTAGGGCATTTTGAACTCCCAATGTCATCATTTCGTCTGCCCCTTCCATCACCAGGGGTAACAGAGCTTGAAGAAGAAAGGTATGGATGTTAGGATGCCAGAGTGGCAGGACTGGCAGACCCAGCAAAGAAAATACCCACCAGGATAGTGGCTTGAGTAGGCACCTGCTAGAGGTGTCAGTTCATTTAGCATTACAATATAAACATCTGTGTTCGTTATGATGACCTCAAGGCATTCTAAAACCTTTTACTGCTTTATACATAATAGTATTAAAAGATCAAATGATTTGACTACAGTTATAGTGGTAACAATACCTTGATGGTTTGACAACTTATATACCCTATCCACACTCAATAACAAGATACAATTGAAATCAGAAAAGATAAAATTTTCACAGAAAGAATTCTCGGTTACTTTCAAATCTCAAAATTATGAAACTTAAATAAAAATTAAGTTTATATAATTAAGTACAAGTATTTACATGTGAAAACTTTACTAGAGACTGAACAAATTGATTCAAAGAACAGAATTACTCATAATATGTAATTTTCATTAATTTTCTACTATTTCTACATATTTCCTCTCAACAACCCAGTAAAGACTACATTACCTCCTTTTGTGGACAAAAATACCAAGACTCGAAGTATAGTAAATTACAAAACAATGAGTAAGTTGCAGAAACTCAACGGTCTGCTTCCACATTTCTTGCTTTTATGACATGATAGTTGTGATAGATTAAAAAAGCCACAAATTCTTGTGAGGGAAGGGTGTCTGTTTTTCCTCTCCTTAAATATATGGGCTGGCCTTTAACTGCTCTGACCTATAGAATACAACAGATGGGATAGTGTTCCAGGTCTGGGCCTGGGCTATAACAAGACTAGCAGCTTACACGTTAGTCTTTTGGAACTCAGATTATCTTCAAGTTCACTGATCCATTTTTCAATTGACTATTGATCACAGCCAATAGATTCACTACACTTTTTTAAGCTAGGATATTCTATTTTTTAGTTCTCAGATTTCCATTTGATTCTTCTTTCGTACTCTTTCCATATTTGTCTGCAATTCCTCATCTCTTGTAGATTCTCCAGCATATCTGTCATAGTTATCTTAATGTCCTACACTGCTGTTTCCAACATCTGGGTCTTTTTCTCTTGACTGATTATTTTCTTAATAAGAGTCACTGTTACCTGTTAAATATTTAATAGTTTTGAAATATATACTAGACACTGTAGACCATATGTTTTGCAAACTATAGATTCTGCTACCTTCCGTGATGTTTCCTGGGAAGTGGTACTCCTAAAACTATACGTATCATTCAGTGTTCAGTCAGGAGTCATAAACTACACAATAATTTGAACAGGGAAGATTTAATATACAGTATTATTAACTATGTACTATGGTTTAACTACTAAGAATGAACAAAATAGAACTCTAAAAAATACACTAAGTCTGAGGGAAAATACTCAAGGATGAAACAAACCTGGAAAGAAAAGAGGCCCTCTCTCCAAGGCTTAGATTCAAACCTCATTGGAGAAGATATGGCTGCAGTCCACTTCATGGTGGGGAAGTTTAGTGGCTTTACCTGGGCCAGAGATGGTGCATGGTCAGCAGGCCAAGGCTGTCGTGTCAGAAACCATGGAGGAGGGCTGAGAAGCTGGGAGTCCCCTACTGGACAGCCAGGAGCCTGAGGCTCATGAACAGGGAACTGCAGACAGGGACTGACAAGCTGGAAGCCTACTGCTGGAGTCCCAAGAAACAAAGGCTGGCAGGCAGAACCACAGTCCATGACAGGCAAACAGGTAAAGCTCTACCAGGGTGTCAGCAGGCAGAAGCTGACAGGCAGTGACGCTCAGGCCAGAACTAGCATCAAAAACTCACTGAAGAGTGAACAGCACTGAGCGAATGACCAGCAGGAAAGAAAGCATACCAGAATTAGGAAGAAAAGCCCTTTCCTCCTATGGTGTCCCTTTAGCCCTCTGCACTGACAAAGCTTAAAATTTCTTGGCACAGAAGAGATGTCTGTGGGATCCAGCAAGGCAGTGAAGAGTGGATTTAGAGCCAAATGGCACACCATATAAATGTGGATCCTACCCAGTGTGATTCCCTTCTTTGAAGGGTGGAATCCCTTTCAATTTTTGCCTACTTTTGGTCACTCTTCACTGCCTTTATACAAATCCATACATCTATACCTCATCTCTTTGTCTCTGAAAACATGTCTGTCTCTCTCAGTAGAAATAGCTATCAGTTTAATTTTTATCCACTGGAGTGGTGGCTGTTCAAACTATTCTTCATTACTGGGAACCAAAAGCCCTAGGTAGTGATTTGACACAGAGTCTACAGAGTACTGTAAGCAGAGACTACCACTATTTTATGTTTCTGACTACCTACTGTGAGGTTTATAAAGTAAATGGCCATCTTGGCATTCAATAGTGCACATAAACTTCATTAACAGTAAATTCTTGTCCAAAATATTCTCAGTGAAAAAACTGATTTCCACTAGTCCTAAAAAATTTAGAAGAAATTGAGTTAACTCAAAAGCATTAGAAAATGTCTCCCTTAATTGTCCAGATAATGCTAAGCTACATCTCTAGCTCATATTTTGAAATATCAAACTCTTAAGATATTAAACCCCCAAAATAATACTGTCCATAAAGTAACAAACTTTGAAGTCACGTGTAGGGAAAAGATGAGATTTTTATTTCTTAAAAGTCCCTAACATTTCAGTACACAGTGAAGGGCACGTGGTTAGAAGGGTTGGATCCCACAGAACCATTTCAGATATGACTATTCCCCACAACAAAGGTGGTTACATGCCACCTTTAATATTAGTACATAGTTAATAACCTTTTTTATGTCATTATATATGACTTTTCAATGTTCTAGGCAGTAGACCAATAAAACAAAATCCTGCTGGGACCACTTAAAAGCAAAACTTGCCTTCTAGTTCTTACTTGGTGAAACACCCAAGAAGAAAGCCATATTACAGACTCAAACAACATTGGCACCAAACACCACAGAAAATTATTACTTTTTGAGAGACAAGCATATCTTCTAAAAACAATTTATTTTAAAATAATTTAACAATGGTAAAAAACAGTTAAGGGTAATTTGTTCAACATGTAAGTGGACATATTATGGACACAACTCCACAAGTGAATTAGATGATATATCGGTCTGGGAAGCAGGGCCACTATAAGCAATATGTGATAAGCGGTTATAGGAATTAGACCTTACACAGTTGTGAATGTTGCTGGTGAAGGCATGGAGTGGATCAGAGAATGTGTCATTGACTACTCAATCTTGCTAGACAAGCACGCCCAGCCACCAAAGGGAGACTGTGAGAGGAAAGTCATGAAGAAGTGTATAGGAAGCAGCTGTGTCTGTGTGGCTGCTGCCTCTGTGGGTCTCCCCAGCCCAATGTCTGGTGACGAACCAGGCCAGTGTTGGTCAGCAGTGCTAACAGTCAGGAATACAAGCTAGATGATGGAGTGAGATGGCAAGAGCAGGCTGGAACCCACCAGGCATCTTGCTGTCACCCCATCTGACAGCAAAAAGGACTTTAGGAGAAAATGGCTCCCGCTTCAATTCAGCCTTCCAAATCTCACTCATACTGCTCCTGACCCGTCTAACCAAGAAAAAAAGTTCCCAATTTAACCCAACTCACATAGCAACACTCACCACAGATGAATAGCATATAATTCAAATACACACAGAAAACAACTTATTAATTCATCTGCTTAACAGAACAGACATAGTATGTAAGAAAGGTGTGAAGGAAATTATATGAATTCTAAAATCCATATTTTTTCATTATAAAAATACGTACTCAAAATCTCTCACCATACTTTTTCAATCCCTCTGCAATTTTTGTGAAGTAAAAGAGGCTCAGATAGGGGTTGGAATTCTTAGATCTGCCCAGGAAGCCGGTTTTGTTTTGGCCATAAAATGCTAAGCCACCACCTAGAAACTAATGCATATACTACACAAATTGACAAAAAAGGCCAAAGGACTAAATGAGATCAAAATTGACTTTACCGTCTGATTCTAGATGAACCCACGCTTCCCAGGATTTCCTTTAGTGTTCAAGTGAACAAAGAAGTTGTTCCTTTTGAACCTCATTTCTGCCCCCTAAATAATGTCATCTCTTTGCCAGTACACACAACAGTTCACGATGTGATCACAGAATTGCTGGGTAGTCTACAGTTCTGTCATCCTTGGAGGAGGATTAGAAGGATTGCCTGTGTACTAGTGTCTGTCAGCCCTTGCCACATACAAAGCCTGGAATTTGACTGTCAGTTACGTATAATTCTTCAGTGTCCATCTGTGCAGCTTCTCAAACTTCCTTATAACTCCTGCCCCTCCTGACTGTCCTCCAGATGTCAGTGCCTACATTGAGGTAGGTAGGTGACCTAGCTGACTCTGAGAGTTAGAGACCTGCAGTAAAAGATCAAAGGGAAATACTGTGTCTCTCAGTTCATTTCTATTTATTTTAAAAAGCAGCTTTTCTTGCCAAATTCTATAACAAAGAGATCAGGATTTTAGAGGATAAAACAAAAAGCCCTTGACAGCTCCAAGAGGCCCTTCTGCCTACTGCTTATGATAGAATAAGAGTTTCCATTGTATGCCACTTCCCATGCATTCCATTCCCCACCTTTAACTTTCTTACCAGAAAAGCACAAACATAGAAGAGCTTTCCAGTAATCTCCCAGACTGAAAAGTTTTTTCCCAGGATCTTATTTTTCCCAATACAATGTTGCGCACTCAGGGCAAACCACAGGAAGAAAGTAACAACCCTACTATTTTTGTTATCCTTCTCCAGTCTGATCTGTGTCCTCTGTGTGGCTCATCTTTTGTTTGTCTTCTGTTGTTCTTACAGATGCTTGCAATTTGACTGCATCCACATTGCATTTTTTTTAATTGCCCAACACAGGTAAAGACAGATGTGCATACCTTATTAAGACATGGTTCCTAAAGAACAAATGTGAACTAGAGTAGGAGTATGAAAAAAATTGGTACTATTGTTCTCAAAGGTTTCTACAGTAAGTCTAGTTTTCTACTCCATAGTACATAAGGAAAATAAATTCATAGCCTCCTGTAAAAGCACTCCATATTTTATACTATAAAAAGTCTTTCTAAGTTTTTAAATTCTCATAGTGATATGTATTAAACATCTAGATCTGAGGCATATCCTAGATAACAAAGACAGGAGGAATAATAAGAGAAATATAGTTAGAGTCAATGACATTAAAGAGTGCATTATCACCCAAAATAGCCAAAACAATCCTGAAAAAGAACAAAAAAGTTGGGAGTTTCACACCTCCTGATTTCAAAATTTACTATAAAACTACCATAATCGAATCAGTATGGTACTGGCATAAAGACAGACATATACACTGATGGAGGAGAATAGAGAGCCCAGAAATAAACCCCTGCACTCATAGTCAAATACTTTTCACAAGTGTGCAAAGACCATTTAATGGAGAAAGAACAGTCTTTTCAACAAATGGCACTGGGAAAACTGGATATCCACATGCAAAAAAGTAAAGTTAGGCTCTTACCTAACACCATACACAAAGAGTGCCTCAAACGAAACAAAAACCTAAATATAAGAACTAAAATTATAAAACTCTGAGAAGGAAACATAGAGGAAAGCTTCATGACATTCACTTTGGCAATGATTTCTTGGATATAACACCAAGAGCACAAGCAAAAAAATAAAAATAGATAAATTAAAGTATATCAAAAGTAAAGACTTTCATGCATCAGAGAACACTATCAACAGAGTGAAAAGGCAATTCAGAGAATGGGAGAAAATATTTGCAAATCATATGTCTGATAAGGGGTTAATATCTAGAATATAGAAAGAACTCCTACAACTCAACAACAACAGCAGCAACAAAAACCCAGTTTTTAAAATGGGCAAAGGACTTGAATAGACATGTTTCCAAAGAAGATATACAAACGGCCAATTTGTACACAAATGTCCTCTTCTTACAGATACAACTTTGAAAACATAATGATATGCCAATAAATTTGAAAATATCAATCAAACAGATAAATTTCCAGAAAACGTGTCAAAATTGACACAATGAGAAGGAGAAAGCCTTGATAATTCATTAAGCATTACAAAAATTTAAATGTTAATTAACAATATCAAAAAGATGCTCATGAATGAAAGAAATTTATACAGAAATAAATGAAAAGACATCCCATGTTCATGGATGGGAAGATTTAATAATGTTCACATGCCTACACTTCCCAAAGCAATGTACACATTCAATGCTATCCCCATTAAATCCTAATGGCATATTTTACAGAAATAGAAAAAAAAATCTTAAAACTCATAGGGAACCACAAAGGACCTAGAAGAGACAAAATGATTTTTAAAAAGAAAAACAAAGCTGGAGGCATCACACTTCTGTTTCAAAGTATATTACCAAACTACAGTAACCAAAACAGTGTGGTACTGGAATAAAGAGAGATACAGACTAAAGGAATAGGGAGCCTAGAGATAAACCCACATATATATGTACCACTGATCTTTGACAAGGGTTCCAAGAATACAGAATGGGATAAAGATAGTCTCTTCAACAAATGGTGTGGGAAAAACTGGACATCCAGATGCAGATTAATGAAACTGGACCCCTATCTTATATTATACACAAAATTAAACCCAAAATGGATTAAAGACCTGAAACTATACAACTTTCAGATAAAAACAAAGGGAAATCTTCTTGACATTGCTTTTGGCAGTGAATTCTTGGATATGACAGGAAAAGCATAAGTAACAAAAGTAAATATAGACAAGTGGAACTGCATCAAACTAAAAATCTTCTGCACAGCAAAGGAAATGATCAACAGAATGATAAAAAAAAAAAAAAAGCTAAACTAAGGAGTGGGAGAAAATATTCACAAATCGTGTATCTTATAAAGGTTTCTTTTTTAATTAAGATATAATTGACTTAACCCTGTATTAGTTTCAGGGGTACAACGCAATGATTCAATATTCGTATATATTGCAAAATGATCACCACACTAAGCCCAGTTAACATCCTTCACCCTACACAGTTACAAAGAAAATTTTTCTTGTGATGAGAACTTTTATTTTGATGGGGAAGATTCACTCTGAACTAACATTCGTTGCCAATCTTCCTGTCTCTTTTATTTTTGCTTCAGGAAGATTAGCTCTGAGCTAACATCTGTGCCAGTTGTGGTGGGTCACCACCATAACATGGCTGATGAGTAGTGTAGGTCCACACCCGGGATCCGAACCCACAAACCTGGGCCGCCATAGCAGAGTGCATCAGACTTAACCACTATGCCACAGGGCCAGCCCCGATGAGAACTTTTAATAAGGTGTTAATAGGCAAAATACATAAGGAACTCCTACAACTTAATAGCAAAACAAATAACCCAATTTGAAAAGGGCAAAGTACTTGTCTATTTCTCCAAAAAAGATATATAGATGGCTAATAGATGTTTGAAAAGATGCATAACATCACCAGTCAACAGGGCATTGCAAATCAAAACCATAATGAGATATCATTTCACACCAGTTAGAATGGCTTTCATAAAAAAATAAATAAATAAAAGTTAAATATTGGCAAGGATGTGGAGAAATTGGAGCCCTTCTCCACTGTTGGTGGGAATGTAAAATGGTACAGCCACTAGGGAAAACAGTATGGAGGTGCCTTAAAAAATTAAAAAGAAATAAAAAAAAAGCTGTTCCCCTAATCCTATCCTCTTAAAATGTCTCCAAGCACAGAGTATTTACTAATAATACAGTCTTGCTATGAAAATCAAATAAGAATAGCACAAGTACAGAAACAGGACAATTTCACTTATAAACACAAAGAAAAAGTCCCAAACAGAATACCAAGAAGCTAAAGCCAGCAGTATAAAAAATTCTATCAAGTAGTGTTATCTCAGAATCAAAGATGGTTCAACATCAAGAAGTCTATCATGTCACTCCACCACACTATTAGACTAAAAATCACATGGTAACCTTGCTAGTTATAGAAAAACAAGATTTCAAAAAGCATGATATTGCTTATTTTTAAAAGAAATAAACCTTTTTTAAGAAAAGTTAAAGATTAATTTAACTTGTTAAAGGCTTTCTATCAAAAAAGCTACAGCTAACATTATACTTAAGAAGTTATATACAGTTTCTTTAATGATGGAATCCAGAAAAACATACTCCATTATCTATACCATTCTACAACATGATACCAGAGGTCCTGGCCAAAGCAACAACAAAATAAAAATAAATAAGAATTCAAAGGAAAAAGACAAATTTGTCATTATTTGTATATAATATGATCATGTAAGTAAAACAGAAGATTTCAAGTACAAACTTAAAACTAGAGTTCAATGAGTCTGTCTATTATAAGCTCAATCTACCAAAAGGGGTGTGGGGAAACATCACACACAACAGCAAACATAAATTAGAAAGTAAAACACAAAATAGTTTATAATGGCTAACATATATTTAATCTAAGAAATTACTAAAAGCATATATAATACATACATAACAAAGTAAAAATCCTTCAAAGAATGTAAAACATCTGAATAAATAAGCCATACTATGTTTATAAATGGGACAACTTACTATTTAAAGATGACAACTTGATCCCTAAGTTATTTTATAATTTCGAAACATTCCAATAGAAGCTTCCAGGTGGCAGGAACTTAGATTTCAAATTTGTATAAAAGTAATAAAGGTCAATAAATAGTGTATCAGTCACATCTTATGTCCTGCCCTAGGTTCTCTTGGTCTCATATACTCTATGCCACCAAAGTGCCTAACCACATGTGAGCCCACATGGCCCTAGAGGCCACAAGCCAGAGTCTCTGGTTTTTCCCTCTAGTTACCTCTGGACACAGTTACAGCACCATGGTATAAGTCATGGGATCTGGCTTCCCTCGGGACTGAATGGGGTGGGTGGGGCAACCAGAGTTCACACCCTGTGGGAAAAACTTTAAGAGGGAGATAGAAGATGAATTCTCTCTTAGAACAGCCTATTGGCAGGAAAAACACAAACAGCTTTGTATAAGCCTGCCTGGATACATCCCATGTGATGAAGTGACCAGCTGTGTTTGTTTGTGAAGCAGTGGCCAGATTGGTAACACATCACCTCACATCAGCACTTAAGCCTTGCCTAAGGCTCTATCTACTAGGGAACCTGTGTGAAACAGACAATTTTGAAAACAATTAACAAAAAGTTAAAACAATGTGGTACTGTTCAGGAAACAACAAATAGATCAGTGAATAAAGAAACCAGAAATAAATCTACACATAGATTGGAAATTGGCTATATAACAGAGGTCATTTCACAAATTAGAAATGATTCGATTATTTAGTAAATGATGTTGCAAAAACTCACTCACTTCATAAAAATGAAAAAAGCTGGGACCTATAATGCAGAATATTTTTAAATGACCTCCAAGAAGACTAAAGTATGAAAGACTAAAGTAGGAAATGAAAAAGGAGTATCAATAGAAAGAATAGAACCACAACGTGGGAACGAATTTTGTGAGATCTTAAATGCACAGAATTTGGCTGAATCAAAATGAAGAACATTAAAGATAATAATAATAGACAGGCTGTAAACTAAGATATTTGTAATGTGTAAAACTAAGAAAGGAATAATATCTAGGATATATAAGAAACCATCTAATCAACAAGAGAAGAAACTCAAAACAAAATGGACAAAAGACATTAAAAAGCAACACAGAAAAATGTAAAAAAAATATAGACAGAATGGTTCACCCTGAGTAGCAATCAAATAAATTCAAATTAAAACACAGAAATCAAAATACATCTCCCAGATTGACAAACATTAGAAAGTTACAGCACTTTAAAACTATAGAAGATGTGGCTGAAACTAGAAGCACTTCCCTCCACTTCAGTGCTAATAGGATCTCAAACTGGTGCAGCCATTCGGGAGAGCAATCTGGTAGAACGTTACAAAATTAAGAATGCATGTACCCTGTGACCTGGCAATTCACTTCTTGATAGATACCCCAGGGAAACTCATGCACCCTCTTGCACTATGCTCACAAAGCGACATATGAGGACATTCACTTCCATATATGTGGTAGCAAGCAATGAGAGACACAAATAAGTAAATTGTGGTCTATGCACATGATTAAAAACTATGAAGTAATCAAGAATAATGAATGAGCTTTAGATTCTTCAATATGGATGATTTCACGAATAGTGCTAAATAAAAATCAAGATCTTTTATGTAAATTTTAAAACATAACATGATACATTTTAAGAACACACGTATATATATTTATATATGATAGGTTGATTAGAAGGATAAGAATTAAATACAACAGAAGAGGTTCGTCTGGAAGCAGGAGAGTAAGCTCTTGAATAGGAAAGGGAGATAATAATAAAGTTTTAAAAAACAAAAAGAGGTGGCTCACATAGATAAATAAGAGCAGGTGACTAGAAACCAAAGAGGACCATCAACTCACTTCTATACACCTCAGGTCCAAAACAAAATGGAGAGGAAATAAAGTAATGAGTTTGCATTTTAACGTGTCTCTGGATACATGTTAAAATAAACATTTTTAATGTTAAAACATGTTGAGGTTGAAGGAGACAGATTTCAAAGGTTACGATAAATGAAAAAATCATCAAGAATTCAGTGAAAACAAGGAGGAGAAGAGGGTGGTAAAGCCCAAAGTAGAGGTGTGTCTTGGGTTGTTGTTTATTTTTAATGAAAAGTGAAAGGAGTCACATATACCAAAAGTAGACATGATAGGATAAAAGGTAGGTGTGCTGAGGAGACTTCAAGTCATGAACTCCGCAGACTGGAGTTCTGAGTGGTGGAAGGTAATCGTACACGTGATAAGGAACTAGTACTTTACCCTGTGGGCCAGAGAGGGCCATGGAAAGTCCTACAGCTCCGGACCAACATGGACAGATGTACAGGTTAGAAAGATCACTTGTGATTGTTGATGAAGAACACTGATGAAGATGGGCAAGGACAGCAGGAGGAAAACCGTCAAGAGATTTTATTTCACCCCGAAGTCCATGTGAAAGATCACGGGGGCTAAATCAAAAGACATTGAGATAAAATATGCTGGCAAGGTTTTAAAACTACAATCAGTGTAGAGGATGATCCAGAAAAAAGCAAGTTTGTGAAGAAATCATTTATAAATTGGTCTCCATACACACGAAGTAAATAAGGGACAAAAATAACAGTTTCAGGCTAATGATTAAGAAATTAATTTCTGGAAGTAAGGATATTTTCTCAAAGGAAGTCCAAGCCAGGGTCACAGAATCATTTTTTCTACAACACTTTAGAAGTTTTCCAAAATAGGACCAGAAAAATGACATGGCTCTATGAGCCTACCTAGTAGAATAATTGATAGAAGAAAAAGATAGAAGAGAGAAAAAGAAGGATGAAATCAGGAGAAATGTGACAAACAGGAGAAAGCATGATTTTAGAACGTGTTAATTAACTCTTCAAACACATCACCAAGACTGTGAATTTACTTTCTTATAAAGTACCATAAATAATATATAGATCATGGATTATTAATAACTAAGATGTGCAACTTGCTACTCTGGTTTGTGACTGCCATTTATCACAGGCAAAATGATGGTTGGCAGATACTTTGACGAATCTACCCAATTCAGCTCTTTCTGACTCATCTTAAAATCCCTCATTTTTCTTCACATTTTCTTCCCTCTTTCACTCACTTTTCCCCTGAGGATCTTTTCATTTCTGTCAAACAGTTTATGCGAGCCTCCTATCCCTTCCTACTTTTCCTTTTGAAAACCCCATGTAATGTGAGGTTTCTTCTGAGACTTTATTCTAAGGCTTTTCCTCATCACCTCCAAATCCAATCCAGGCCAAGTAAGCACTCAGCGAGGTCCTCCTTCTTCCTCCAACCGGGGATGAGGGATGAGGGCGGGAGAAGGAAGGGGAACTACACTCTGTGAAAATGGCCGTCAAACTTCTGAGAGTTGTAATGCCTGCAGATCTACAGAAAAGATATTCATCATGAAATTCAATTTTCTTGACTGGTTTCTTGTTAACTCAGCATTTGCAGCCTAAATGTGTTGGCATTTAGTACAAAATACTGGTTCTATTTATTCTAATGGATGTGGGGTGTGGGTAGAATATGTATTACAAAAGGAAATTCTTGTTATATTCCTTTAATTTTATGATTATATTCCTGTACCTAGAGACAAGTGACAGGAATTTTTAAAACTTGAAGGATTTGTTTTTGGTTGTGTTCATAGGTATTTTTACCCTTTCAAGTTAATGAGGCACTTTTTAAAAATATATAGCATTTCAATCTCCATTATAAGAATAATATTTAAATATTAATTATTTTAAATATTAATTATCTCCACAGTAGAACCCAGGATATCAAACCAAAAGGCACATATTTAACACCTCAGAGAACAACTCTGTCACTGGTTGAGTTGTGCAGTGTCTTTCGTGCATGTGCATTTTCATGAAAACTTAGTTAACAAACTACCTCCTAAAATTCTGAGAACCTGAACACTTGAGTGTTAGAAATGAGGCCAGATCTCTAAACAATAAAGTTCAGAATACCATCTGTGAGCACCACACCAATTTTCTCAAGAAACGGATTTACATAGTTTGAAAAGTTTCTTTGCATAAAAACTTATTTTTCTTTAAACTGTACAGAACACAATTTCATATTTTAATATTTAATAAGAATCCTCTAGACTAGTCTGTGGTGTTTTCCTCACATTCATAGAGACTAATTTTCACTGCTGAATTTGTTTGTTATTCTTTAACTTAGTAATATTTTCCTTTAACAACCTCTTACTGTGTCGTTAAAAGTTCCCAAGGGATAAAATAGGTTTTGTTTTTTTTTTTCCAGATGATCTTAACCAACAAAAGAAAACCAGTAAATAATGATACAGAAAAGTCCAAAACCAATAAAAATAACAAATACTTGAGTATTTATATATCTAATGTCCATCACATCATAGATTTAATGACTTAAATATCAACCCAGACATAGATATTAACAACATTTCAGTATTCACATATGCAATTCATCTTTGTTTCGTGTGTGTACTCACACACTCACGTATATTTAGACACAAGCATAAATATATTCTATATATAGTTATTAATTTAACTTTGTATTATTATATCATTGACATCCTATCATGAACATTTTTGTGCTCAATAAAAAATCTGCAAAAACACAACTTTAAGTGACCCTTTAAAACTACTAATAACTATGTAACTATTTAACTGATCTTTAGAAACACAGGCTGCATAGAATTTTTCACAGTTACCAAAATGCTGCAAATTCTCAATTTTATATACAAATACTTCTAATAATTTCAGATGAATTTCTTAAAGGTCTTAGGAAGAATTTATAAATATATACACATGCACATATATATTACTCCAAGCAAGCTTTTTATATAATTGACACTAGTGTTAACACATAAATATGTATACATATGTATGTATGTATGCATGAAATTCATGCATTTCTATTTATTAAGAACATAACATAAGCCATGAACTTTTCCAGGTGACAGAAACAAAAGAAAGTCCCTGCCCTCATGGAACCGACATATTAGTAGGGGAGACAGACAAATACCTATCAAAAAAAATATGTCAAGTAGCGATGTCTCATAAGGAAAATTAAAGCAGAATAAAGGGACACACGACAGAGGCTGCTATTATATGTGAGATTATCAGGGACTGCTTCTCTGAGGAGGCGACATTACCACAGTGACCTAAATTAAGAGTAGAAACAGTGTGATTATCTGGAAAAGTGGCCCAGGCCAGGTAAGTACATAGGCCTTTTTTCACATACTGATATGCACACATACTCTTGAATGTTCATTCCATTAAAGAAATATGTACTTAGTAATAAAAATCTATCAGGCAGGTTGCTAAGAATAAGACAGAGACCATCCTGCCTTCAAAGGGCTCACATTCTAGCAGGGGAGTCAGACATTGACTTGTCTGACAAATTATTTCACTTCTGTTGTTATTTTCATGCTGGGCAGGAAAAAACAAGGCACTAGGTAAACGTGTAATGTATTTGGCTAACCTAGTCTTGAGGGAAAGGAAAGGTTTACCTAAGAGATAATTTATCTGATAGCTAAAGGACATGCTGCAAGGTAGGAAGGAGATAAGGTGCCAGAAGGAAGGAGGAAACTTACAGTATTTTAGGAACTAACATAGGGTGAGCATGGTTAGAGTACATAGACAAAGAGTATGAGTGAGGTAAGACAGAAGAAATGGTGGAGGAGGTAACAGCAATCTCACAGGTCAGCATACAGAATGGCGTCTTGACATTTGTAACCTCAAGCCTCGTTTGATGATGAACAGTCATCCACAGCTTCAAACTACACATTTCCTACTTTTTTTCACCACAGTCCACATAACTTTAGATCAGCTTAAGATGTGTTTCTTCTGCATATATGATTCAACCTCATATGACCTTGGTTAAAACTACCCAATTTCTGCTCAACTCTCAGGAAAAAGTAAACAGTTCCTCAGAGTAAAGTTATGCCCTTGATAAAAAAAAGCATAATAAGTCTATATCTCAAGACCACATTAGTGATTGAGCCATTCAATGGCTTTGTAATTTGGGGGGTTTTGTTTGTTTATTTTTAGCAAAAGTTATCACAGTTTCCATAACTACCCAGAAATTAGTTCTGATATATGTTTTTTCCTTGGGACAATTTTAGGCTAAAAGAATGTAAGAATGAAAGGCAATATTTACTATTTCAACTCTTCTCTTTCCTAAAGCCTTGACACCTCACCCAGCTCCCTTGCTCTTAGCTGATGATTTGCTCCCTATGTCACTGAGAAAATAGAAACGAAGAAGACAAATTCCACATCCCCCCACCACATCTCTTAACCTAGCGACATCTGTACCTTCCCTGCCTTTCCTCCTGTCCCTGTGGATGAACTATCCATATTCCCAACCAAGAACTAGGGTTGGTCAACTCCAACACCATTTGTACACTATATCTTATCCCCTCACACCAGCATCAGTCTTTTCTTCTAAATCATTCTCATTATCATAGCAATATGCTGTTATGTCATCCATCTTAAAAAATATAAAATTCTTAATATATAACCCCTTCAGCTACCCCCTCCATTTCTCCACTCAGTAGGCATGGAACCTCCTCCAAAGAGTAGCCTCACTTATTCTCTCTTAAATCAATTAAAACCAGGTTTCCATACCCAACACTTCCCTCAAACGCGGTCATTTCACACTGCTAAGGCTTATGGCCAGTTCTCAGTCCTTAGTTTTTAACCACTATGCAGCATTTAATGCAGTTGCTGAATCATTCTTAAAACACTCTCTTCACTAGGCTTTTGGGACATTCCTCTCTTATCCCTATGGCCACTCCTCTTCTAACCCCTTAGCTAATTCTTCCTTACCTCCTGTGGAAGGCTGAATAACCACCCACCTCCAAAACATGTCCATGTCCTAATTCTCAGAATCTGTGAATATGTATGGCAAGGGTACTGTGAATACATGTTTAAGTTAGAGATTTTGAGATGGGAGAAGAAATCCTGGATTAACCAGGTGAGCCCAAAATAATCAGAAGGATTTTTATAAGAGGGAGAAAGGAAGATAAGAGTTAGTAGTAACAGATGTTACAATGAAAGCAAGAGTTGGAGTGGTGTAAGGGAAGAGCCATGAGCCAAGGAATTCAGGTGGCCTCTAGAAACTGAAAGATTCAAGGAAACAGAGACTCCACTAGAGTCTCCAGAAGGAATACAGCCTTGTCAACAGCTTGATTTCAGACTTCTGATCTCCAGAATGGTAAGATAATAAATTTATATTGTTTTAATTTACTAAATTTTTGATAACTTGTTACAGCTCCAATAGGAAACTAATATACTTCAACCTCAAAACCTTGGCCTGTAACAGGGTTCAGCCTTTGGACCTCTTTCATTCTCTCTCTGCACTCATTCATTTGATGATCTCAATCAACCCCCAGGCATTAAATGCCTGAGTGATGACAAATCCTGAATATATATCTGGACCTCTCTGTTGATTTCTAGATTCATATATCCAGTTATCTCCTTAACATTTTCAACTGTATGTCTAAGAGTAATCTCAAACTTGGTATGTCAAAACCAAATTCCTGATCTGCTCCCACAGAACCTTTCCTTCCTCTACCATTCTCAGTGTTAATAAAGGGCAACTGTGTTCTGGTTATTCAGAGCAAATCTGTGGACCTATGATTCTTCCCTTTCTCTGACATCCCAAGTACAATCTATTGGTTAATCTCAGTTTTACCTTCAAATATGTTCAGAACACAAGCACTTAATGTGACATTCTCCACCACCCAAGTTGTGCTAGTTGTCCTCACTACCTTTTGCCTCAATTATCACAATAGCTTCTTACTTCTTCCCTTGCCTTCTGCAGTCTATTGTCCCAACAACTGACACGGTGACCCCATAAAAGTGGAATAGCCTACTGAGATAGGCTTCCCATCTCATTCAGGGTAAAATCTAAAATGTGTACCATGGCTTTTTAGGGCCCCAGTACTAGGGACTAGATTCTCTCCAACTACATCACTTCCCACTCCCCCTATGACATCACTCTTCTCCAGTCTTGCAGTTTTTCTTATACTCTGTGTCCTGTGCTGAAATGTTCTTCTCTCAATGATCTGCATGACCCACTCCCTCCCTTCCTTCAGATTTTGGCTTAAATTTCACCTTCTCACAGAGTACTTCTCTGTCCAATTGATGGAAAAGAGGAACCTCCCACCCCTGAACCTCTATCCTACTTTATTTTTCTCTATAACACTTATCACTATTTGACATATATATTTGCTTATTTATCTCTTTGTCGTAAAAGAAAAATAATTCAAAATGTGGAAATATAGCAAAAGCTACCCAAGGACTGTTGTAGAGAATTTTATTACATTTCATTCTTTTATCATTTGAAGACCCAGACTTAATGAAAAGACTCGTTCATGTGAAGATTTTTGTCCAGTAGAGATAGAAATAATTTCTATTCAGTAAAACAGAAAATAACAAAAGTGTGTGACCCTGGGAGACATTAAGCAGTTTACAATCCAACCCAGCAAATCTTATCCTAGCATATCTTGTTAAATTACCTATACACGCTTAACATTTAGAATGCTTTTTGAACCAATCTTAAGATCTTACTGGTCTCTCAATGTGTTGAATGAAATTTGAACTGTTCATTTTATACTTCCTGAGTGTCATAATTTTGCCTTTTGAAAATTGTGCTTTACTAGATGTGTATCTCCCCCATTAGAATGCAATCTTCATAGAGGGAGATGACCACAATGGCGACACAGACTTTTGAACTTCCCTCCTCCCCAGGAGGCACCAAACCTACAGCTAGACCCACAGCAATTCCCTTTGAAAGAAAACCAGAACCCAGCAGAGTGACTCCTACACTTTGGGCAAATGAGAAAATAACCGTATCAAAATGAGTAGGAAAGGCTGAGACACACTCTGATCATTAACCAGCAGCAGCATGCCTTCCCCACTGCAAAGCACCATATAATCAGGAGAGAACCCCCAACTCGCAGCTTCTCCCTGAGAAGCAAAGGGTTTGCACCACACATCTATACCTGAATTTTCAGACTCCTCCTGGAGGGACAGGTCCCCAAAACACCTAACTCTAAGAGTCAATAGTGCTTGTGTTCATGAGATGCACAACACTATAGTAAACAAAAAAGCAGTTCTTAACGGGCATGAACAAACAAGCACCCACAGTAACTATCCCCCAGGGATCAGAGTGAGCAGGCAAAAAACTCCCATCTCCTAGTTTTTCCCTGAAAGGAGTCTAACTGCATACTATTCAAACTATGCCTGAAGATCCAGTTTCTAATTTAGCATGCATCTAGATGCTGGCTGCCACCCTCTCTGGAGACTAGGGAAGCCATCAGACACTTCCCCCGCCCTCTCCCTCTCGACTGCTCCAACAATTAAAACTAAGTCACCAGTATCTCCCTGGAAGGAGCTTGTACACACATTTGGTACCCCAGATTAGACTCCAAAACACGTAGCTCTGATAGCCAAGAGGGCCTGCATTCATGAGTCCCACAAGACTCTAGCAAACAAAGAAGCAGTTTTTAAACATAATAAAACTTATGGAGTACAGCAAAAGTAGTTCTAAGAGGGAAGTTTACAGTGATAAATGCCTATATTAAGAAACAAGATAGATCTCAAATAAACAATCTAACTTTATATCTCAAGAAACTAGAAAAAGAACAAATGAAACCCATAGTTAGAAGGAGGGAAATAAAGATTAGAGTGGAAATAAGTGAAATTGAGACTAACAAGACAATAGGAAAGATCAATGAAACTAAGAGCTGGTTTTTTGATAAGATAACATAGACAAACCTTTAGCTAGACTTATCAAGAAGAGAAGACTCAAATAATATTACAGACAAAAAAGGAAACATTATAACTGATACCACACAAGTACAAAGGATCACAAGAGACTACTACAAACAATTATACGCCAACAATTTGGACAACCCAGAAGAAAGGGTTAAAGTCCTAGAAACGTACAACCTACCAAGACTGAATTAGGAAGAAAAAGAAAATCTGAAAGGATCAATTACTAGTAAGGAGATTGAATGAGTAATCAAAAACCTCCCCAAAACCTGGTCTAGGACCCGATGGCTACACTGGTAAATTCTACCAAACATTTAGGAGAATTAATGCCAATTCTTCTCAAACTCCAAAAAACAGAAGAGGTGGAAACACTTCCAAACTCATCTTTCAAGGCAAGCATTACCCTGATACCAAAGTCAGACAAGGATGCCACCAGAAAAGAAAATTACAGGCCAATATCCATGATGAACACAGAAGTAATAAAGGGGAAGCTCCTGGACATTGGTTTTGGTAATTCTTTTTTGGATTTAATACCAAAAGCAAAGGCAACAAAAGCAAAAAACAAAAAACATAAGTGGGACTACAAACAGAAAAGCCACTGCACAGCAAAGGAAACCATTAAGAAATAAAAAAAGCAACCTATGGAGTGGGAGGAAAAAATCTGCAAACCACATATCTGATAAGGGCTTAATATCCAAAATATATAAGAAACTCATACAACTCAAGCAAAAAGAAATAAATAACTCAATTAAAAAATGGGCAAAGAATATGAATAGACATTTTCTCAAAGACATACAAATGGATAAAAGGTCAAGAAAAAGATGCTCAACATCACTAATGATCAGGGAAATGCAAATCAAAACCACAATGAGATATCATGTCACATTCATTAGAATGGCAGTCATCAAAAGGACAAGAAATAAGTGTTGGCAAGGATGTGGAGAAAAGGCAAAAATTGAGCACTGATGGTGGGAATACAAATTGGTGCAGCCACTACGGAAAAAAGCATGAAGTTCCTCAAAAAATTAAAAATTGAACTACCATATGATCTAGCAATTCGACTTTTGGGTATTCATCCAAAGAAAAAGAAAACACTAACTTGAAAATATAAATGCATCCCCAAGTTCATTGCAGCATTGTTTACAACAGCTAAGACACAGAAACAACCTAAGTGTCCATCGATGGATGAATGGATAAAGAAAACGTGGTACATATCCACAACGGAATATTATTCAGTCTTAAAAAAGAAGGATATCCTGCCATTTGCAACGACATGGATGAATCTGGAGGGCATTAGGCTAAGTGAAATAAGCCAGACAAAGACAAATATTGCATGGTATCACTTATATGTAGAATCTAAAAGAAAAAAGTCAACCTCATAGAAACAGAGTAGAAAAGCCAGGGGATAGGGGCTGGAGGAAATAGGGAGAGGTTGGTAAAAGGGTACAAACTTTCAGCTATAAAGTAAAGCAGGTCTGAGGATCTAATGTATACATAGTGAGTGCAGTTGATAACACTATATTATATAATAGAAACTTGCTAAGAGAGTAGAACTTAAGTGCCCTCACCAAACACAAAAGGTATGTGAGATGACAAATGTGTTAATTAATTCAATGGGGGGGAGGTGGAATCCTCTCACAATGTATAGGTATATCAGATCATCATGTTGTACACATTTAAAATATCTCAATTTTGTCAATTGCGCCTCAATAAAGGTATAAAAAAATCTATGTTTGAAATAATAAAAAAGGAAAGGTACTTCATAAAGGATAAACTTGGTCTATTTAGTCACTATTGTATTCCAGCACAAATACACATTCAATAAATGTTTGCCAAGTGAAATATTTCATGGAAATATTGCTGATCAAACTCCTTGACTATAGGTAAGTTTTCCAAGTTGAAAAATGGTTCATAATTTTAATCATCTTTAATCATCTCTGTAACTTATAGAACAGAAATGATCACTGGTGGTTTTATTGCTTTGAAAATAAAGTCTTTATGTTAAAATCTGTTCAATTTGTCCAATCAAAATCAGGAAAGCAATTTTTGGTATAGTTGGATTTGGTTTTTTGCCTTCAACCATGGCTCTGTTTTTTTACTTTAGTTTTTAGAATTTGTTTGTGAAAACCGAAATATTTAATATATACAAATTATATAATCCGAGAATGAAATATGTTATATAGTTAAATTCCTTTGTGTGCTATATGATCAAGAAACTTGTGTAAGAACATAAATCAAAACCCCCAAAATGCTATAAATGAGAGTTCTGAACCACAGAACACAGATAATTATTTTTGTGTGACTATTTTCTCAATTCTCCAAGAATGCGACAGAAGAGAATTTAATTCATTACATACAACAAATGCCTTAGGGTGGTGGTTCCCAAACTTCAGTGTGAATCAGCATCACCTGGAAGATATGCTTGTTAAGACACAAACTACTAGGCCCCATTCTCAGGATCTCTAATTTAGTCCGCCTGAGGGAGAGCACCAGGATTCGCATTTTAACAAGTTCCAAAGCATCTTGTTGCTGGGCTGGAGACCACACTTGGAGAACCAGTGCCTCGGTGCATTAGGGATTAAGTCTCCAGCAAAAACTATTGAGAAGTGCTAACGTAAGGATCATGAGATTTTATTCAAATTTTCTTCCAAAATATAGCTATCATATTTATTTATTCTTCCTAAGTATTTATATAATGATGAACAAACTCAATAATCTCAGAGAATAGAGCAGATGTGGCCTAGCTCAGCAAGATTTAGGCTATAGAAGAGGATATTTGAGTAAAAAACTCAAAGAAATGTATAATAGCATAACATTTATATGATTAATAACTAAATATGGGTAACTTCCTATATCTAAATTCATTATTCCAAGAAAATAATACAAGCCACAGCAGACTATTCTTATCATTAAAATGGATTCTAATTTATATAATCTCATTTTAAAACAGTAACTGACAGTCAAGATTGATTCATAATTTAACATATATGTGATTAACTACCCTCTATCCAAAACATGTGGTGGTCTTCTATTATAAATTATATGTCATATTATACCCAAGCACTGGGTTAGTCACTCTAACTTATATTTCATTGGGAAGTTTCTGACAAGCATAATATCTGATATTCCATAACTGTTCAATCAATAAATATGGAAACAAATTGGCAATAAAATTTTTATAGATACAAAAATGTTTCCAAAATATGAAAAAACAAAGGTAATCTGGTATAATCGAAACATGAATCATTTGATATTTTAAAAGAACTTACTTACCTTTAAGTAAAGTTTTAATTAACAAAATGTCTATGTAACTGTGTAAAGAGTTTACCATAGCAGGCCTGAGAAGGCAAGACCTGCTTACTAGGTAGGGCTCTCGGCCAGCCCTGGGGCTCTGGGAACCTGGCTCTTGGAGTATTCCCAGTGAACAGAGAACTGATAAGGTGGTTCACTGTGCCCAGAGTGTTTGCATAAACAATAGAGTTTATGTTAACACCTGCTTTCCTTCTGGGAATCTGAAATTTTTGTATGTGCTAAGCAGAGGACGTCTACATGACCAAAGCCAATAAACACCTTGGACGCCGAGTCTCTAATGGGCTTCCATGAGGACAAACATCACCCACATGTTGCTGCATTTTCATTGCTGGGGAGAGGGTGTGCTTTGTGTGACCCTTCAGGGGGAGGAGAGAACAAAAGAAGACTGCACAAGGATTCCTCCAGACTCTGTCTCTCTCATATAACCCAGCTAGTATCAGCACTACTTCACTGTAACCAGATTACAACGATGTGCTAAGTCCCATGAGTTCTAGCAAATCTCAAAATGTGAGTGACCCACATTTGTCCTGGGGACTCCCAAGACAGCAGCTTCTTCAAGAAGCCAGGATTCTTACCTGCTGGTATGCTTCATAGATCACATCAAATAGAAAGGCCTGTGGCATTTCACTTGCCCTGTGACTGGTACGTTCTAGTGAGTGGTCTAAGCAACCATCAGCAGATGGACTGATGACAGTAGATACAAGAGGTCGAATTGCTCCTGCTGCCTAGAGAACAAAAAAAAGAGGTAAATAATACATTTATTTCCCTGAGAGAATATTTTAAAGTAAAATTCTGAACTCTGTACCTCAAATTCTGAAAGCAAATCTTTTTCATAACTTCAACAAGCTACTTCAAGAAAACATCTGAACAAGCATTTATTTGGTTCACAAATTATTTCACTTCAAAATCCAGTCTCCTAATATTACAGTTCCATGTACTAAGAGGTAGAAATAAGTTTTTTCATTATAGTCCATTAAAGTCAAATACTAAAAAAAGGATGCTATGATACTATCCCCTGAAGATGGGAGGGAGAAAGGGAAAGACTTGTGAAAGAACTGAACTGGATTACACATGAATATTTAGTAATTAGTATGCCTCCAAAAGATTTAATTTACACATTAGGTAATTAAGGAAACAGATATATTCCCTGATATCCCCAAAATGAGACTCAACAGCAACACAAGTAACAATGAATTTATGTCTTGCCCTAATTCCTGTGAAAAGCAGTTCCCTTCAAACATAGCCTCAATGGAAAGATTCCTCAGGCAAAATATCCATTGGTTTTAATTCTCTCATGAAAGCTCTGTCTCATTAATAGATGCATCTGAACTTTATAAAGAGACACTTTCATATCTCACAGTTTTTCCCTTTATCTTTAATAGAGTCTCATTGTAACAGAGTCTTGAAGTTCATTACTAGATAGCAGCCTTGGTGAAGTAGCCCTAAAATATAGTTCCTATCTATGATAGGCAGTTAACCAAGTCTTATACTGACTCCATAACATCCTTTCTTCCACATAACTGCTACATGGGGATTGCAGCACATAAAGCTAATGGACAAATACAACAAATTTGGTCTTAAGGAGACCAACATCCAAGCCAGATAGACAGGCCACAAACAAGTTTAAAAAAAGTCAAGGGATTGGCTGAAAATCAAAGCTAATGTATGAGACAAGTAGACAGTTTACAAACTATGTCACCATTTCAAGTGGCTCAAGTACAAATTTGGAGTCTAGGCATAAAAGCAAAAATGAGGAGACAGCCAGGGGTGACAGGGAGAGAGTGATGTCCAAGCAGGTGAAAGGCAGGTAAGGAGCAAGCCCAACACCAGATAAGACAAGCAAGAAACACACATGCATGTACACACACACACACACACACACACACACACACACTGCTTTTTAAGGACAAAATTAAACTTCTATTGTAACTACTGACAGGTACTATAGGAATTCTATGCCAGGCCATTAAGTAAAAAAATATTTAACAGAGAACATGAGACATACAAAATGTCAACATGAGAAATTCTGCAGACTCTCTCCCTATTAAAAACAACTCTAGTGAAAAGTATTTTTAAAACCACCATTTAAAGCCTTTGAAAAGTGTTCCAAGAGCATTCAGCAAATTAAGAAACATTTATTCAAGAAAATCTACTAAATCTTCCTGGGGTATTTGAGCCATAGTCTGTTTCTTCCTTCATCCCCCATTGAGCTTAGTGTGACTGAAGCTCCACTAAGAGTAGCTATGGCAAAGAAAATGGGGCTTCCTTTCCCCTAGTTCCCAGTGAGGGGGCAGAATGCTAGCATTTCCCATCCCCCTCAGTTCAATGTTACAGATGCTAAATTATGGGCAAGCGTGGCCAAGAGGTTGGAGGCTCCCTTCCTCCACGTAGCCTTCACCCTATGGGTAGAGAATAGTGGTAGGCACGATAGGCAGAGAATACTGGGGCCCTGATCACTCGCGGCAGTATTCTCTGATAGCGAACTCCCAGATCACACATAGGGCAGAAGCTCCATGCCAGGAGGGGTGACAAGAGAAGACGAATCTTTGAATGTCCCTATGCACCACCCTGCTCATGAAGTAAGGATGTCATTCCAAGAGAAACAAGACATTGTGCCCACTCACAGCTCCAGAGTAGTGATGCAGTGATTTTTCACAGGGCAAGAGACAGGCTCTAAGAACAGAGGGCTATGACATTCTCCCCAAGGGAACAGAAGGTGAGAAATTTAAGCCTAAATTCACCCTCCAAAGAAATAGAGATTATCATGTCAAGCAATTCAGAAGAGGCTGGTAGCTACATGAGAGCAAAAAGTTCAAGTGTAGGTCAACTAGTTTACCAGAGACAGACAACAAGAGTACCCCTGGAATCAGAGCAAAACATCAAACACTCTTCTCAAAAACTACATCAGCGGGGCTGGCCTGGTGGCACAGCAGTTAAGTTCACACGTTCTGCTTCAGCAGCCCAGGGTACGCCGGTTTGGATCCCAGGTACGGACCTACGCACTGCTTGTCAAGACATGCTGTGGCAGGAGTCCCACATATAAAGTAGAGGAAGACGGGTACGGATGTTAGCTCAGGGCTAATCTTCCTCAAAAAATAAAAAAAAAACTACCCAGAAAAGGAGTCAGAACTTAACTTGATTGGACTGTAGAGCAATTTATACCTTGGGCATTGTCAAAAAAAAATTAAAAAGAGAAATTAGCAGGCAATGAATGGAGCTTATCAACTGGGAGTGATATCAACAGAGGACAACAGTATAACAGAGATCAGGAAAAGAGACCGTCAAAGGGAGCCCTGCTAAAATCATTCTCTAAGACCAGTGTTACCCAATTACCAAAACCAGACAAAGACATCACAAAAAAATAATAAAACTATAGACCAATATCCATGATGAATACAGATGCAAAAATGTTCAACAAAAACCAAATTTGGCCACATATAAAAAGTATTATGCACCATGACCAAGGAGGATTTATCCCAGGAACGCAAAATTGGTTCAACATACCAAAGATCAATGTAATATACCATAGCAATAGAATAAAGGACAAAAACACACGAATATCTCAATAGATGCAGACAAGCATCTGACAAAAATCCAACAGACCTTCTCATGAGAAAAACACACAAATTAGGAACAGAAGAGAATTTGTACTCAACCTGATACAGGGCAACTATGACAAGCCCACAGCTAACATCATACTTAATGGTGAAAGACTGAATGTGTTCCCTTTAACATCAGGAACAAAAGAAGGATGTCCACTGTCGCCACTTGTATTAAACATTTTACTGGAAGTTCTAATCGGGGCAATTAGGCTGGAAAATCTAATAAAATCCATCCAAGAACAAGAAAAGTATCTCTATTTGCAGATGACACGATCCTGTATAGAGAAAATCCTAATGAATCCACTAAAAAACCATTAGAACTAATAAACAAGTTCAAGAATGCAGAGGATATAATCAATACATAAAAATAGATTGCATTTTTATATACTAGCAATGAACAATCCAAAAATGAAACAAAGAAAAAGATTCATTTACAATAACTTCAGAAATAATAAAATATTTAGGAACATGCTTTTAAAAAACAGTGCAAAACTTATACTCTAAAAACTACAAAAAATTTCTTAGTTCCCATCTAAGGGCCAACATCTCTATGTACTTATTGGTAACTATTCCTTCTCAAGTACCTTTTTATAGTCTTCTTTCTACCTTGTCTCGTCAATCTTTATTTCTATACTGAATTGCCTCCATTAGCTGATAAGCATTGTGTGACATCTCCCATCATTAAATCAGTCCTCCTTTGATCACACATCCTCCTCCAGCTAGTACCAAATTTCTCCAAATGAGTTTAAAGCAGAACTCTTTGAAAGAATTATCTGTACTATTCCATATCTCCAATTTCTCTCTCCTCCCATGCTCTCTGGAATCTACTTCAATCAGGATTTTACGTCCATGACTCCAAAAATATATATTTACCAAGGTCACCAACGACCCCCACATTGCCAAATCTAATTGGTAGCATTTCATCTTCTTGAGAGTATTTGCTCACTCAGCTTTCAGAAACCATTCTAATCAAACCCTCTCATCTTCCCACATTCTAAATCCTAGATGCTTATAGTCTCACTCTAAATGGTAAAATGTTCCAGAGCTCAGACCTCAGACTTCCCTTCTAACGACACTCATTCCATAGGTGACTTCAAAGTCCCACGGCTTCAAATAATATATCCCTATGAGAATACCCAAATCTATATATCCAGCCCAGAACTTTCTCTTGAACTCTGGACTTGTACATCCAAATACCTAACATCTCCACTCAGATCAAAATACAAATCTCAACACACTGAAATTAAAGTTTTGGTTTTACCCACAGCATACACCCCAAACCTGCTCCTTCATAGACTTCCCCATCTACATGAATGTCAACTCTATTCTTCCAGTCATTCTTGTGAAAAACTTAAAGGTCATCATTGATCCCCACCCCCTTACTCCATATCCAATCCATCGCAAGAGCCATCAGCTTCAAAATATCCCAGATCTGCCCACTTTTCACTCTCTCCTCTGCCGTAATCTGAACCAAAAGCACCCATCCTCCCTCTCTCACACCCAAAAACAAAAGCCATAAGGGCCGGCCCGGTGGCACATCAGTTACATGTGCCATTCTGCTTCAGTGGCCCAGGGTTCACCAGTTTGGATCCCGGGTGCAGACATGGCACCACTTGGCAAGCCATGCTGTGGTAGGCGTCCCATGTATAAAGTAGAGGAAGATGGGCACAGATGTTAGCTCAGGGCCAGTCTTGCTCAGCTAAAAAAGGAGAACTGGCAGCAGATGTTAACTCAGGGCTAATCTTCCTTAAAAAACAAACAAACAAAAAAGCCATAAAGGAAGACATTAGTAATTTTGAATATGTTAAAATGAAAAAAGCTTGTTCATCACAAACAGTATTTATATTTTTAAAAAAGGAAAAAATAGGAGAGGTGGGCAGAGCAAAATGGCGGGGTGAGCTGACCCGGGATTCTCTCCCCTCCAAAATACAACAAAAGATTGGAAGAACTGAATTTCAGAGAATAAACATAATGCCAGCTCGTTAGAGACCTACAATACGAAGAAGGCGGAGATCATAACCTTGCTTACACCCTCGGAGGTGCTGGAACGGTAGGAGAGAACATCGCTCCCTCCCCTAGAGTCTGCGATCGCTGCGGCACGGGTCGGGAAGGAGCGGGGGAGGGACCGCGCAACCGGGGGATCATCCAGGACTCCTGCCGCTGATTCAGTGGAGACCCGCTGACGGGGGGGAAGCTTCCGTCCGCGGGGACCCTATAAATCAAGGGCCTTGGGAGACCAGAGAACAGAACTGATCTGAACCCAGACTGGCGCCTGTGAGTAACAGCCCCTCCCCCCCGAGCAAAGCCAGTGGGCGCAGCCATCTTGCCCCAAGGCGGAGAGCTAACACGCAGCTCTCGACCCCATCTAGTGGCGACAGGCTGTAACTGCAACTGAATTCTACCACCATGAGAAAAAACCGCTCCTCTACCATCCAGCAATTTATAAAAGCCCCAGACCAGAAGGAAAACAATAAAAACACAGAATTAAGTCCTGAGGACTTGGAATTAGGTAAACTAAGTGATAATGAATTCAGAGCAGCTATAATCAAAAAACTCAATGAGGTAGAGAGAAAGATAGAGAAACAAGCCGAGTTCTGGAGTTACTTCACAAAAGAGATTGAAATCATAAAGAAGAATCAAACAGAATTACTTGAGATGAAAAACACAATGGACCAGATAAAACAGAATACGGATTCCCTGAATGCCCGTGTAGACAACATAGAGGAGAAAATCAGCATAATCGAGGACAGGCAGGCTGAGTGGCGCCAGACAGAGGAAGAAAGAGAACTAAGAATTAAAAAAAATGAGGAAAATCTCCGAGAGATAATGGATTCAATGAGGAGTAAGAACATAAGGATCATAGGAATTCCCGAGAATATGGAAAAGGAAAATGGAGCAGAAAGTGTGCTTAACGAAATTATTGAAGAGAACTTCCCAAATCTAGGGATCAACGGAGAAATGTGTGTAGAGGAGGGTTTTAGATCTCCTAGATTTGTCAATGTAAAAAGACCCACCGCAAGGCACATAATAGTAAAGTTGGCAAATAGGAATGATAAGGAGAGAATACTCAGGGAAGTAAGGAAAAAAAAGAGAATAACCTATAAAGGAGCCCCTATCAGACTGTCAGCGGATTTCTCTACAGAAACCCTACAATCTAGGAGAGAATGGAGTGATATATTCAAAGCTTTCAAGGATAAAAACCTTCAGCCAAGAATACTCTATCCAGCAAGAATTTCCTTCAGATATGAGGGAGAAATTAAATCTTTTCCAGACAAACAAAAGTTACGGGAATTTGTAACTAAAAGCCCTCCATTACAAGAAATCCTCAAGAAGGCTCTCATACTTGAAAAAAGAAAAAAGGGAGAAAAGGGACACAATCCACAGACTAGGGAGACCGATGGATAGAACCAGAACAGGATAGCAATTATTCAACTATAGCATTAGGGTAAAAATAAGAAAACTACCAAAACAAGGACGATCTTAGCACTCTAACTACAAATTAATAAGACGAGTTGGAATAAAAAATGAAAATAATTATTAAGGAGGGGAAGATCAAAGGGTCTAAATCAGTATTGGTCGAGTAAGTAAGAAACCACCAGAGAATAGACTATATTATACACGAGATTCTAAATACAAACTTCAAGGTAGACACTAAAATAAAGTACAGAACAGAGTCACAAATCATAGATAAGGAAAAACCTAAGAAACCCAGCATAAGAAATTGCAGTATTAAATGGGTAGTCTAAAGCACACAGGAAAAGAAACACAGGAAAACAAGATAATGAGCGACAGATTGACAGCATTAAGTCCACATGCATCAATAATCACTCTCAATGTGAACGGACTGAACTCTCCAATAAAAAGACACAGAGTGGCAAAATGGATTAAAGAACAAGATCCAACAATTTGCTGCCTCCAGGAAACACACCTCAGCCCCAAGGACAAACACAGACTCAGGGTGAAGGGGTGGAGGACAATATTTCAAGCAAATAGCAAGGAAAAAAAGGCAGGTGTTGCAATTCTCATATCAGACCAAGTGGATTTCAAAATAAGACAGGTAAAGAGAGACACAGAGGGACAATATATAATGATCAAAGGGACACTTCATCAAGAAGAAATAATGCTTATAAATATCTATGCACCCAACACAGGAGCACCAAGATTCATAAAGCAACTATTAACAGACCTAAAGGAAGATGTTAAAAACAACACAATAATAGTAGGGGACCTCAACACCCCACTCACATCAATGGACAGATCATCCAGACAGAAAATCAACAAGGAAATAGTGGAGCTGAATGAAAAACTAAAACAATTGGACTTAATAGACATATATAGATCACTCCACCCTGAAGGAGCTGAATACACATTCTTCTCAAGTGCACATGGAACATTCTCTAGGATAGACCATATGTTGGTAAACAAGGCAAGCCTCTACAAATTTAAAAAAATTGAAATAATAACAAGCATCTTCTCAGATCATAGTGCTATAAGGCTAGAAATTAATTACAAGAAAAAAGCTGAGAAGGGCACAAAGATGTGGAGACTAAACAACACACTACTGAACAAGCAATGGATCATTGAAGAAATTAAAGAAGAAATAAAAAAAATACCTGGAAACAAATGAAAATGATAGCATGCCATACCAACTCATATGGGATACAGCAAAAGCTGTATTAAGAGGAAAATTCATCGCAATACAGGCACATCTTAACAAACAAGAAAAATCCCAAATAAGCAACCTTAAAGCACACCTAACTGAACTAGAGAAAAAAGAACAAATGAAGCCCAAAGTTAGCAGAAGGAGAGAAATAATAAAAATCAGAGCAGAAATAAATACTACTGAAATGAAAAAGGCAGTAGAAAGGATCAATGAGACAAAGAGCTGGTTTTTTGAGAAGATAAATAAAATTGACAAACCACTAGCCAGACTTACAAAGAAAAAAAGGGAGAAAGCTCAAATAAACAAAATCAGAAATGAGCGAGGAGAAATAGCAGACTCTGCAGAAATACAACAGATTATAAGAGAATACTACAAAACACTATATGCCAAAAGAATGGATAACCTAGAGGAAATGGATAAATTCTTGGACTCCTACAATCTCCCAAAGCTCACTCAAGAAGAGGCAGACAATTTGAACAGACCAATCACAAGGAAAGAGATTGAAACAGCAATCAAAAACATCCCAAAGAATAAAACCCCAGGACCAGATGGCTTTCCTGGGGAATTTTACCAAACTTTCAGAGAGGATTTAATACCTATCCTTTTCAAGCTATTCCAAAAAATTAGGGAAGATGGAACACTTCCTAACACATTCTATGAGGCCAACATCACGCTGATACCAAAATCTGACAAGGACACCACGAAAAAAGAGAACTACAGGCCAATATCACTGATGAACATAGATGCAAAAATTCTCAACAAAATTTTGGCAACCAGAATTCAGCAATTCATCAAAAGAATCATACATCAGGATCAGGTGGGATTCATACCAGGGACACAGGGATGGTTCAACATCCGCAAATCAATCAACGTGATACACCACATCGACAAACTGAGGAATAAAAACCACATGATCATCTCAATAGATGCAGAGAAAGCATTTGACAAGATCCAACAGCCATTTATCATAAAAACTCTGAACAAAATGGGCATAGAAGGAAACTACCTCAACATAATAAAGGCCATATACGACAAACCCATAGCCAACATCATACTCAATGGGCAAAAACTGAACCCCATCCCCCTGAAAACAGGAACAAGACAAGGATGCCCTCTATCACCACTCTTATTTAACATAGTACTGGAGGTCCTTGCCAGAGCAATCAGGCAAGAAAAAGGAATAAAAGGAATCCAAATAGGGAGGGAAGAAGTGAAACTCTCGCTGTTTGCAGATGACATGATCTTATATATAGAAAACCCCAAAGAATCCATTGGAAAACTGTTAGAAGTAATCAACAACTACAGCAAAGTTGCGGGGTATAAAATCAATTTGCATAAATCAGTAGCATTTCTATACTCCAGTAATGAACCAACAGAAAAAGAACTCAAGAATACAATACCATTCACAATCGCAACAAAAAGAATAAAATATCTTGGGGTAAATTTAACTAAGGAAGTGAAGGACCTATATAATGAAAATTACAAGGCCTTTCTGAGAGAATTGGATGACGACATAAGGAGATGGAAAGACATTCCATGTACATGGATTGGAAGAATAAACATAGTTAAAATGTCCATTCTACCTAAAGCAATCTACAGATTCAACGCCATCCCAATCAGAATCCCAATGACATTCTTTACAGAATTAGAACAAAGAATCCTAAAATTCATATGGGGCAACAAAAGACCCCGAATTTCTAAAGCAATCCTGAGAAAAAAGAACAAAACGGGAGGCATCACAATCCCTGACTTCAAAACATACTACAAAGCTACAGTAATCAAAACAGCATGGTACTGGTACAAAAACAGGTGCACAGATCAATGGAACAGAATTGAAAGCCCAGAAATAAAACCACACATCTATGGACAGCTTATCTTCGACAAAGGAGCTGAGGGCATACAATGGAGAAAAGAAAGTCTTTTCAACAAATGGTGCTGGGAAAACTGGAAAGCCACATGTAAAAGAATGAAAATTGACCATTCTTTTTCACCAATCACCAAAATAAACTCAAAATGGATCAAAGAGCTAAAGGTGAGACCTGAAACCATAAGGCTTCTGGAAGAAAACGTAGGCAGTACACTCTTTGACATCAGTATTAAAAGGATCTTTTCGGACACCATGCCTTCTCAGAGAAGGGAAACAATAGAAAGAATAAACAAATGGGACTTCATCAGATTAAAGAGCTTCTTCAAGGCAAATGAAAACAGGATTGAAACAAAAAAACAACCCACTAACTGGGAAAAAATATTTGCAAGTCATATATCTGACAAAGGCTTAATATCCTTAATATAAAAAGAACTCTCGCAACTCAACCACAAAACATCAAACAACCCAATCAAAAATGGGCTGGAGACATGAACAGACATTTCTCCAAAGAAGATATACTGATGGCCAATAGGCACATGAAAAGATGCTCATCATCGCTGATCATCAGGGAAATGCAAATCAAAACTACACTAAGATATCACCTTACACCCGTTAGAACGACAAAAATATCTAAAACTAACAGCAACAAATGTTGGAGAGGTTGCGGAGAAAAAGGAACCCTCATACACTGCTGGTGGAAATGCAAACTGGTGCAGCCACTATGGAAAACAGTATGGAGATTCCTCAAAAAACTAAAAATAGAACTACCATACGATCCAGCCATCCCACTACTGGGTATTTATCCAAAGAGCCTGAAGTCAGCAATCCCAAAAGTCCTGTGCACCCCAATGTTTATTGCAGCACCGTTTACAATAGCCAAGACGTGGAAGCAACCTAAGTGCCCATCAACAGACGAATGGATAAAGAAGATGTGGTACATATATACAATGGAATACTACTCAGCTGCAAAACAGAACAAAATCATTCCATTTGCAATAACATGGATGGACCTCGGGAGAATTATGTTAAGTGAAATAAGCCAGCGAGAGAAAGATAATCTGTGTATGACTCCACTCATATGAGGAATTTAAAACTATGGACCAAGAACAGTTTAGTGGATACCAGGGGAAAGGTGGGGTGCGGGGTGGGCACAAAGGGTGAAGTGGTGCACCTACAACATGACTGACAAACATTAATGTACAATTGAAATTTCACAAGATTGTAACCTATCAATAACTCAATAAAAAAAAAAGGAAAAAATAGGTACAAAGCATATAGCAATAGCTGGCAAGAGTATCAGTGTCCAGAATATATAAAGCTCTCTTACACATCAGTATTTATTTTAAAAATAGAAACAGGGGCAAAAGACTTACACGGGCAATTCAGTGAGAAGACATAAAGCCCAAAAACATATTGAAAAATGCCCAGACTATTAACAAAATGCTAATTTAAACCACAAAGAGAAAGCATTTTGCACTAACTGGATTAGATAAAAGGGGGTTTAACAATATCGAGTGGTGGTGAGGATGTGGGGCAACTTGAACTGTTGTTATACACTACTGAGGAGAGCGCAATTTGACACAAGTTTGGAAAATAATTCAGCATCATCTGGTAAAGCTAATAACCGGCACATATCTTGACTCCAGAGAAATCCTTGCACATATGCATGAGAAGACATGTATAAGAATGTTCACGCTGGCAATGTTCGCATTAGCAACAACTAGAGAGGAAAACAAATATCCATCCACTGTAAATAGATAAACTGTGACAAATAAAGCAGTGATCATGATTGAACTACTGATGCACAGATTCATGTGATTTCCCCAAAAATATTGTGCCAAAGAACATGCTGTCAAAATATAAGTTAAAAATCACACAAACATATGTCAATTGTACCTCAACTAAAAAAATAGAGTGTAAAAAACAAACACACAACAAATATGTTGTTTAGGGATATATGCTACAAAACTAAAAAGAAAATAAAAACAAAGTTCAGAGTCACGTTTATCCATCTAGGGGAAGTAAACAACATCAGGGCAGGGACACAGTTTCAAAGTGATTAATAACATTCTATTTATTACACCAAGTGGTGGATCTGGAGGTGTCCAAAGTTCTCTGCATGTTTTCAGTATTTTAAAAAGAAAATTTCTAAAATGTGTATTTATGGATGTCATCTTGATTACTGAAAACTAACTTCTCAAGAGCAGAAGTCATCCACATTTGAGACGTCATTAGGGTAGGATTGGTAAATTGCAAGCATTAGTAGGTTCTTGTCTATGTAAGTCAACAGGTCAGTTAAAAAGTAGTACAATATGACGACAATTGAAAGCACAAGGTGACCACCAGCTTCCAGGGTCTTACTAAACAAAAGGCCGCTGAAAAGGGTCACAAGTGAAAATAACCCCCTTGCTGACCCTTCTTTTCTCTAGCACTCGCAATAGCACTATCTGGTATAAACAGATATAGAAGATGCTAATGCTAACAAGCAGGTACTCCGTAGCTGTTTCCATGGGAAGGGAGGTTTGTTCAGAAACAAACAGGCAATGAATCCTCAATTATAAGATCTTTTCTGAAATTCAAAGCATCAAAATTATGACAAGTATGGACAAAGTCGGTTAGTTGCCTCCAAAGTAGGGCTATCTGGGAAGTTTGTTATATGAAGCACGATTCCCAAGTTATCAAATACACTGGCTCCTTGGGAATTGGCCTATAAGCCCTGAACGGAAGTTTAACAGCTCAGCACCACAGTGATCACTTGCCTCTCAGGTTAACCTATCAAAGTATTTCCGCATGTCAACGCATGGAAATTATCATAGATATAAATCATACAATGTGGAATGATGAACCCCACCTCTATTGTTTACTTTTAAAAGCAAAATTGAACACTTATCCATCCACGCAGCAGGTGCAAACACGCATTCCTCCTCAGGCATCTGCATTCGAGCTAATTATGACAACGTAGAACAGAAATCCTCCGACCTTGTAATTACAATTTCAGTTACCTGAGTTGTCTTTATTGAGACTACTTAATAAATGTTTACAGAATCACATCTTCAAAGCTAATCATTGGCAATTATGAGATTTTGAATATTTCATATTTTTATAATAGAATAATTCCAATCTTTTGTTGATAAATGAAAACTCTATTAATAATTTATTCAATACAGAAATACAGGTATTTTAGAAAACTTCTGTACAAATTAGTGTGTCTTTACGAAGCACTCCTAAAAGTGAATATGTAGCAAAAAGAAATAAGCTTTATTTTACATACTAAACTTTAATTCCTGGAAATTAAACTAGGACCATATACCTTAAATCCAATATGATCAGGAATACTATACTCGGATATATAATAAACTTTAATGCCTAGATACATTCATCTTTCCTTGATCTATCTCTTCTTCAATTTCATTTGAAGGTAAATCATAGAATAGATATATGGGGGTACAGAGTTTGAAAAATTAAGCAAAACAAAAGCTTTTCATGCAGTAGCTTCTCCAGCATCAGAAACAGATAAAGTTTCACCTCATTCCATGAAGTCAGGGAACAGTTCAGCACCTGCCCTGGGCATCCAAACTTTGTCAGAATAAGCCTAAAACGTCCCCCTGCATCATCAGAACACACTGCTTTCTCACAAATAAAACCGCTTCTTTAGAGCTAGAACTTAAATAACTACCCAAGTTTCTCTCCAATAATGATATGGGATCCAAGGATCCAGGAGAGCTCATTACCCGACCCCCACCCAGGATTAAATTCTGACCTTCACTGTACTTGATCACAATCAAAACAATCCAACAGAGATCAAGTACAAGTGATTCTCTGCCATGGTTGATGCTACCTAATGTCAAATTTCAAGAGTCAAATGTCTGCCAAGTGATTTTCCATCTCTATCTTATAACATGCCCAGAATACGAAGCATCAAGTTGCAGAACTGAGTAGTGGAAAACTATATTCTTCCTGATGCATATATATTAACATGAATTTCCAAAGTGCTATTAATCATCAATAAATATAGCCATGCTACAGAATACAAAGAGATTACACACAAACATACTCCCCACAAAGTTTCTGGTTATTATATAAATTTCACTATTTCTATTCAGAAAATGACTCAAAGATTTTCTAAATAGTTAAAAATGTTTAATAAAGAAATGCATATTCTTCCTACACAAGAAATAATATGTATATTAACCTTTGATTTTAAGTCTTCAGTAATATTCTACGGCTACAGAAGTTTTGTTTTTCTAACTGTTCAAGAAACAAAATATCCAGAGCCATTTTTAAACTGGCATTATACCCAATTGCTCACTAAATTATAAATACAATTACTCACCTTAAGGAAAAAGCTGGTCATCATTTCAAAATATGTCAAGTCATTATGCTGTACATTATAGTTAAACTTATAAAGTGCTGTTTATCAATTATATCTCAAAACTGAAAAAAGAAGGAGTAAGGATAAATCCATATGTATAGCAATATGGTCAATTATGGTCTTTCATACTCTGTAAGTTTATTGTCCACCACATCAGTTGTTGCGGGCGGGGGGAGTGAACAGGGATGCTGCTAACCATCCCACAGCACAGAAGACAGTCTCCCACAAAGAATTCTCTTACCCAAAATGTCAGTTGTGTCAAGGTTGAGAAACCCTGTGCCATATCAATATTCAAATATAGAAAGAAACTAAGGTCTGGAGCCTGTTCTCAGAGGCAAAAATCCTTGTTGCTTTAAACTTTGGAAAAACAACCCAGTATGGGAGGTAAGTGTTGGGAACCCTGTTTTTTAAGATAAGTGATAAGATGTATCATGACATCTTATTGTTATTGACAACAACAGTGCTCAAAAGGTTTTAGGCAGTTAAAACTCTTATATAAAAACAATTTCCATGGGTAGGTCTGCAGAGTTGTGGCAAGGAAGTTAATGTCTAAACCACAATCTCACAGAACCTAAAAGGGATGTGCAGGTGGACGAGGGCAGGAGGACGAGGATTTTAGGAGAAGAGATGAGGAGGCCTACTGTCAAAGAAAGGGAAGGAAAAATAAAAGCACACGAAATACACGTGTCTTATTACTTCACGGTTCACACACCATCTAGTCAGTGAGGTCCAATCAATCCAGGTTCCTTAACATTTTAACAACTTCCACTTTCCTCTCCATCTCAACTGGCTTAGATAGGCCATCATCGCTCAGTTGCATCATTACCGTGATCAAAACTAATTTCATTTCCCTACACTCTTCCTCTAATCCATCTACCAAACCAAGGAAACAGTTATCTTTCTAAAATTCAAATCTGATCATGTTATTCCCTGTTGAAAAAGCAATAACTCCCTCTTATCTACAGTATAAAATTCAAAGAAAAAGAGCAGGGAGGATTCACAAATTCAGACCTATACGTGATTCCACAGATACAGAAAAAGGCAAATTTAAGTTGTTCTGTTCAGTTAAGAAGTAGAATATAAAAGGTCTGGAATTCAGGAGTGTGAAGCCTGAGCATGAAATAGAGATCTGGGAGATACTAGTGTGTCAGTGGGAGTTAAAATGAGTGCACACAAATGTATTGTGCAAAGTTATAAATCAATATTGAAAGAAATAAAATATAAAATCAAAAACATAAGAAAAAGGAGACCAATCACATTTGAAAAAGGACCAAATGGAAATCCCAGAAATTGAAAAATCATTACAACTTTTAAAATCCCTAAACAGGAGGTTAGGTAGAGCCAAAGAATGAATGAAAGAGAACACTGAAATTATCCAGGAAGCAGCCCACAAAGAGATGGAAAATACAAAAAAGTTAGGAGACATGAGGGCAGGATGAGAAGGTCGATCATAAATATAATGATCCCTAAGGAGAAGGGGAAAAAAGTTATGGGGTGGGCAATGGGATAGAGTCAATATTCAATAAGAAAATGGTTAAGAATTTTCCAGAATTGATAAAAATATATGAATCATAAAATCCATAAAGGATAATAAATCCAAAGCAAGGGAAACAAAGAAATCCATACCTAGCTGCATCATAGAGGCACTGCACAATATCTATAAAAAATAAATTCTTATGAGCACCCAGAGAGAAAAAGCAAATTACTTTCAAGGGACCCAATTAGACTGGTTAGCAGACTTCTCAAAAGCTGGACACAAGCCTGGAGATAATGACATAATACAGTTTCAAAGTACTGGGAAAAAAATAGCTACAGCTATTTTTAGAATTTCATACCCAGGCAAACTATCATTAAGAATAAGAGAGAAGTAATGCTGAAAGGATTTAACTGCTGGCCCTACTGAGGTCATCTCACCTCTGTGGAGCCCAAGAATGGAGCATACACAGAAAAGAGAGAGAAACTGGGTCCTGGTGATATTGTCAAGTTTCTGTTTGCAGGCAACTCTAATGTCAGCCCTAATTTTGGACATTTTAGTCTCTTGAGGTAATATCTTCTTCAACTTGGTGTTTGTTTTCTTTAACCAAATTTAAGTTAAAATATCAGAGTTCTCTTTAGCTTGCATATCCCCTCAAGGGCTGTCACAGTGTCCAGCTTATTTAGAAAATTGAGTTACCTGAAAGGGACCTTTTGGTAGAGCTTGAAAATTAAGAGCTAAGAAAACAAGGGAGTCAGTTCAGAGTCTATAGAACACAGTTTAAAAGAATGAGTTCAAAGGAATCCACAGAAAACAAATTGTGAAGTGGCTCTGACTACATAAAGTCATCACTATTTTCCCACTTTGGGATAGCATTTGATTTGGATCCGGCTTTTACAATTTATTGGTCAGAGGTTAAAAAGATGCCAATACTTCCCACCAATGTTAGAACTTCAGCTACTAGTATAAGTCTCAATTAATTGCATTTATGATTTTATGATTAGAACAGTGTGAGAGTTGGCAGGAGAAGTACCTAGATTTCCTGAGGCTACTGGGTCACTATCCAAACCTTTTTGAAGAAATTAAGAATAAGCAAAAGATATTATTGAGTGTCTCCAATAGAAAACTATGTATTGTTTAGAGCAGATCCTTCCAGATTAGCTCAGTGTAGCCTTTTATTGTCTTTGGGCTCTTTTACAATTCTCAGAAGTTATAGATAACTGAGAGCAATGCAAAATCATTCTTGTCTATAAACATGCAAATAATTTCTGTTCAGTAGAGGTCCAGTTGACACACACCCCCGCAATGGGAAAAGAAGTTTTTTCTATTTGTAAATTTCAACATTCCTTTACTCCATATAAATTTGTGTTTCTCTAAATTGTAATATCTGTCTGGTTCCTTCATTAATGAATTAAGTTAAATCCTTAATACATGTTCACCTTTTATCTGTATGAAACTTATGACTTTATACTTTGAGAATTATCCCTTACCACCACCAAAAACAATGCAATATTTCTAGAAGAGACCAGATTTCTAAAGCTTACTTCAAAACAAATTGGTTGTAAAGTTTTTGCTTTAAACTAGCTTAACATAATCAGAAAGTTTCACAGATTATTGAAAAAAAATTTGGTTTTATTCAGGATGCATAACGTGACTGAATCTTACAAATTACATTCTGATTAACAAAATTAGAAAGACAGTCTAAAAGGAATTCTGACAAATTTGCAAACAAGAAAACACGAACTGCTATGTATTTTAACATGTTTTAAGTTACCTGTTAAACAATATTATTAGCATATTAATTAGACAAGATAAAAGCCCTCTTTTGCCATTTCAGACATACTACCTAAAGAATCAGTATAGACAATCTCTTAGAAATAATCTCTCAAATATAATTAACACCAAAAATTCCAAATATGTGTGAATTTTATAGTGAGCTTGAGCGCTATTTTTCCAAAAGACAACATGGGCAAGGAACCATAATTTTACATGTATTTAGCGTGCATTGGAATTTCTATCTATCTGCCCAAATTACATAGTCTTCCCTAGAATTTTTTCAAGTTTGTAAAATTTTACCCACATTCCTAAAAGTTATAAATTCTTTGCTCCTTTCTTCCTCCTCACCATGCTTGTGACTGATTACAGTGCCTCCACCACAACTGAGGAGCCTGGAGAAGAGGGAGCGGCCGAAGGAGAAGCACAGGAGCCACGAGAAAGCTTCATGGTCACTAATGTTCCTGAAGCACGATTTTCACTACATCAAAATGCCACTTAGAAGTCATGTTAAAGATAGGAAGTCACAATGTTTCATTTGACCTATGGACTTATTTAGGTCCAAATTTAAATAAATTTATGTTGTAGGAAAAAGAGATGAAATTAGGGACAGTCTCCTAATTATATGATCCAAATACATAAAGATAACTAAAGAGAAATCATAGACTATCTTTCCCAGATGGATATTTTATAGCTTCCTGGCCTTCCAGATGGCTAGGAAGGCTTAGATGATTTCTTCCAGTGGTCTACAACCCCTAGAGGAAACTCTCTTACCTAGATGTTATAATTCATCTTAAAATACCATTTTTTAAGTACTTAGCACTCTACTAAATAATTAACATAATTTCCTATACTAAAAACAACCTTATAAGTATTAGCATCTATATTTTTACAAGTAAGGAAAATGGGCTCAAAAAGGTTGAGAAAGTTGACCACACTACACCACTAATAATCAGAAAAACTGAGAATTGGGCCCAAGTCGGTAGTACTCCTCAGACTATTTTTATTATATCATATGAAGTCTGTGCAATTTTTTCACAATGTCTCAAATTTAGACTGCAAACTTAAATATAGTATCTATTCCTTCTTTATAGAATTTTACCTGGCAATGTAAGAAAAAAACCAAAGATGTTCTAGAGATTACAACGGTTTTTCTGCAATCTTGTGTTTATTTTGGTGAAACAGAGCTGAAAACAGAATTCTCTGTCATCTTAAGATGATTCACTTTAAAGGGTAGGAAAATCTTGCCTAGCTATTTGTGCTAGAAAATAAACCACTTCTGAAAACTCAAAACACAAAATTTGAGTGCGATGAACCAGATTTTTGTTAATTATATAAGTCTTAGACTTGAAAGATTTCTTAGACATTTTTAGATAACCACATATTTAACTTCATTCCTTTAAGGTCCCTTCATATCCATACTCTAATGACATTATTACTGCATTCTTCACCAAAGAGTTCCTATTACATTATGATAAAGGACTATAGAAAAAGATAAATTCCAGAACAGTCTCACAATCTATAATACTATAAATTTCCTAAAACAAATCACCATAACATCTTTAGGTCAACATGCCCATTTTAAACAACGTGACATTTAAATATAATTCCATCAAAATTCAGCAAATAAACCAACTCTATAGTGTTTGCCCCTTTATCCACTCTCAGAAGTACCAATACTTACCCCATGTTCCTTAGCAGCTATAGCAACTTTAAGGAGGACATCTTCCTCAACAAATGGTCTCACAGCATCATGGATAATCACTACTTCTGGCCTACAGAGCTTAGAATTGGGTTGATCTTCGGCCAGCGCTTTCAGTCCATTGAAAATTGACCTGTGGCGGGTCACTCCAGCTTCGACAAGCGAGATGCGTTTATGCTGGTATCTCTGAACAATACCCTTCATTACTTCCATGTTCTCTCCAGTTACTGCCACGACAATGTCCTTTATCCAACATACTCTAAAAGGAAAGTACGCATACATTTCACATAAATTGAGTTTTATACAGCAAAGTTAAGCTAATAACAGAAAACTGAATTACTAATAAGTACTAGCATATCTTCACAGGAAGATTAAAAACTGAAAGTTAATATGGGGCTGCATCAGGGCGCAGCAGTTAAGTTCATGCACTCTGATTGGCGGCCTAGGGTTTGCCAGTTCAGATCCCAGGTGCAGACACACACTTATGAAGCCATGCTGTGCCGGGTGTCCCACATATAAAGTAGAAGAAGATGGGCACAGACATCAGCTCAGAACCAATCTTCCGCAGCAAAAAAGAGGAGGACTGGCAGCAGATGTGAGCTCAGGGCTAATCTTCCTCAAAAAAAAAAAAATGAAAGTTAATAAATCAGTTTTATGCATTTGTATCCAGTCTAGTAAAGAGGTTGATAAATGAAGAATCTCTGAATATTTCACACTATAGGTAGAAACAGATATTTCATATTATTTAGAGTGAAATTATGTATTATGTGAATTATATATAGATGAGATACATACATATATATATATATCAGATCTCTGACCTAAGTTAAATTCAAATAATTAGAATACGAGTAGATTGAGAGAAAAGAATGTAACAAGAATATGCTTTTGAATTGATTTTTTTCAAATAGTTTTTCCCTCAATCCAATAGGAACAATTTGAAGCACTTTTGAATTCCAAAAGTTCTCTTTCAAAAGTCCACTGAGCTGTCAACAAAGCTAGATAATTGATCTAACACAAACTGCCTACATCAAGGTCAGAGATCATAGCTTAAATAGGGAAACTATAATAATTAAATTTGTAAAAATATAAACCAGGTTCAGATAAGATGGAAAACCTCATAATTTAATGAAATATAAAATTAAAGGAATTAATCTGTTAACTACAAAATATAAAGCAATTTTTTTCTGTTGTAAAACATTTTCTTAAAGACCTTAAAGCAGTATTGTCAGTACTGCTCTGTCAACAGTCCACAGCATTAAGTGGCAACAGCAAGAAAGACTTCTCTTGAACACCAGTGCTAACAGAGGCTAATGTCACTGCAGACTCAGTGTCCCACAATCTACAGGCCCAAAACAGGAAAATCGCCTCTGACCCATGATATCAACTCTGAATAAAGGTCCCTTTAAAATTTAATGGAATTCTTAGCCTGTGAGATCCTATATGTTCATGTCGGACAGTTCAAAGTCTTGAACACATTTTTAAAGAGATGGAAGGGTCTGAAAAGTACTAAGTAATGAAAAGAACTCTACTTTCTTACTGAAAAATGAAAAATATTTGGGTGGCTTTACCCAATAATTAACAATCTCCTACCTTCTGTTATTGAAAAACTCTTCCAATAACCCTAAACCCCATTCTGCCTGTGGCTACAGTAATACTACACTGGTGAGCAAAACCAACTTTAAAAGCATACTATCTTTAAGTCCATTCCTTTAACAAATACTTACTGAGCCCTGAATAAATGATCAACATTGAGTATACAATGGAAATAGTCACTGCCTTCACAGAGCTAACAGATGAAACAAGTAACTCCTATAAACCATTGCAAGGATGCAGGAGAAGTTCATGCTCCAGGACTACATGCAAGTAGAATATCTGATCAGCATAGAGAAGGCCAAGACGATGCTCCCTAAGGAAGCAGAGTTTGCTCTACAGTCCAAGCGGTGAGTGGCAGGCAAACGGGCAAAGGTGTTTGGAGAGAGGAAGAGACGGCTGGTGCAAGCGGAGGCCATGGCAAGGTCCTGAGGGACTGGGAGGAAATGGAGCTGGAGTTCTATCAACAAGGGGGAGAGGAGCTCATGAAGAAGCTGGAGGCCCAGGCAAGCACTGGGCTGGGACAAGCCATGGTGCTCTCCCAGGCCATGTTAGAGGTTTTAGTCTATAATCCTAACAACTATAGGAAGCCACAGAAAAGCTTTATGCAGGGGAGTATGTTTACACTAAAAATAAAAAATTAAGAATTCTCTCCTCCCCCGTGTTCTAGGCACTGTCCTATGACATGATGGAAACGTGCTAGACAGAATAGTGGCCCCCAGAAGACATCCACCTCCTAATTCCCAAAACCTGTGAATATGTCACCTTACATGACAAAAGGAACTTCGCAGATGCGATTAAGTTAAGGATTCTGAGATGGGGAGATTATCCTGGATGATCTGGGTGGGTCCAATATAATCATGAGTCCTTATAAGTGGAGAGAGAGAGACAGGAGAGTCAAAGGAGATATGATAAGAGAAGCAGAGGTCAGAGTGATGTAGGACCACAAGGAATGTGGATGACCTACAGAATCTGGAAAATGGCAAGGAAATGGATTGTTCCTAGAGCCTGCATAACGTAGCAGCACGGCCAACACCTTTATTTTAGCCCAGTGAAACTGATTTCGGACTTCTGACCCCCAGAAATCTAAGATAATAAATGTGTTGTTTTAAGCCACTCAATTCATAGAAATTTTTACAGCAGCAATAAGAAATTAATTTAAGGGCATAAATTTTACTGTGAATGCAAGGTGGAGAATAGATTGAGTAGAGGGAGAAAGGAGGCAAAGACCAGGTAGGAGGCTGCTGCTAGAGTCTGGGCAAGACAATGATGGTAACCTGGCTACCAGATGGAGCTTGTAGATAGGATTTAAGAGAGAAATTAGAGGTAAAAATCCACATGAGTCAGTAAGAAAGATTGGCAAAATAAATGAAGTATCATATAATATAAAATAATAGCAGCTAACATCTATTAAGCACTTATGTCTTAAGCATTATTCATGTTCTAACTCATGTAATCCTCCTAACACCTCTAGACTGTCTCTCATATAATATGGAAAACAAGTCAGAAAGATAGCTGATATACAGATACATTTTTCTACACTACTGTCTTCTGCCAAAAGATACTAGAAGTAGAAAAAAGGTTTACGATTTTTCATCAAAACAATAAACATTCCATTTTATCTCATCTTCTAGAACATAGGCTGCATGATAGCAGGGACAATGTCTGTTTTGCCTATTGCTTAACACCTAATACCTAGTAGGTACTCAATAATTATTTGTTGCACGAATAAATGACCTTGGTCTGTTTCATCCACCAGGAGCAGCATAAGGTCTTACAAGACAGCAGAGTTTCAAGGATTATGAAGACACAGGAAGCTCTCCTCATTGCCCTGGTTAGCTACAAAAATCAAGGATGAAAATAGCCTTCCCCATGCAGTGTGGTTTTGTTGACTGTTTTGTTTCTAGGTGTTTGACTCTTTACTCTGATTTCTCGATCCTAAGGCTTCTAGAGGCCAGGACTACCTTCACGTTTTGTCAGACACCTGGGGGAATTTTAATCACAAACAAGGTGGCAATATTCACAGAATGCCAAAGAATAAAATATGCAATAATCTGTACAAGCAATAAAGAGGATTCTGGAATAAGACTAAGTTTGGGTTGCTCTTTGTTTCGTTTTGTAGCCCATCCATTCCCCACTCATTCAATTGCAAACAACTGACAGAACTTACACTGTAGTTACACAGTTTCGAAGTTACACTGTACTTAACAAAGCCCTTAGCAAGTAGCAAGTGGCAGTTCTTCAGTGCCCCCTAAATGTGGGGTTTCCCAAGGTTGTGTCTCCACTGCCACAGCGGGGACCCAGGCAGTCATCTCTCCATCAATTATTTCACCAGCCTCTTAACTGGTTTCCTCCTTCTCATCTTATCCCACCACAATCCATT